>NW_025999905.1:8100700-8137948 GCF_001458135.2 Marmota marmota marmota | reverse complement strand
ATGAATGTTTGCTTTTGGTGGAGATGCTGGGGATGAACCCAGGAAGGGATGAAAGTTTGCTTTCTTTCCCTGGGGGCGGGGGTGGGGGGGCGGGCGTTGTGACTGGGAAAGGATTTACTGGGAGAGGATTAATGATTGCCATCCTCCTTCATCTTCCTCTAGGTCAGACAGTTTTGGGGGGTTGTCATTGCCCTGTCCTGGTGGTTGTCATTTTCCATATCCTTCAGTAACAGAAAAAAAATCCTCCAGTGAAACTTGGCATCTCATGAACACATATACAACAACATCCTCTGATGAATGAAGAAATAACTTCAGTTGAAATACCATGATATAATGAAGAGCTCCAAAGACAAAGAGGAAAACAAAAGCCTTTGGGGGAAACAAAATCAACTTACATATAAAAAGAACAAAAAATTAGAGTAAATCAGGCCTTCATCCATAGCAAATGTTGGAGCACCAGAAACAGGATATATAATTGTGAATTTAAACCTTAACCTTATATACTGTCAAATTATTGATCATTAGAAAATTAAATATACAGATGTTATAAAAATACAAATGTTCATACATTTTGCTATAGATGTTCTATAAAAAAGAACTACTGGATGAGTCTGGAAACTCTTACTTCATAATCTTTCTGATGTTACTTCTTCCATAGTATGGATTCTGAGAAACACACAATGATAAATAGTATCATGCAGCAGAGGTCCACAGCCCTAAAGATTCTTTGGGTTTCATCTGTTTTGCCATCCCTCTCCCTGATGCCGGGCAACCAGTGGTCTTTTAATATCTCCATAATTTTGCCTTTTCTAGAATATCATATAGTTGGAATAATACAGTATGTCTCTTTTTCAGATTGGCCTCTTTAAGTATACTTTTTAGTATTATGAATTTAAAGTCCGTTCATGTCATTTTATGTTTGATAGTTCATTTTTGGGGGTGCTGAATAATAATGTCTCATTTTCTGGTGATACCATGATTTAGTGATTGATTTACTTACTGAAGGAAATCTTGGTTGCTTCCAAGTTTGAGTGATTATGAATAAAGCTGCAAAAACATTTGTGTTCAGGTTTCTTGTGTGTATGTAGCTTTCAATCCACTTGAGTAAATACCAAGAAGCATGATTGCTGGACCATAAAGTAAGAGTAGGTACAGCTTGTAAAACAATTGCCAAAAGAGCTGTCAAAGAGATGGTACCATTTTTTTTTAATTCATGCCAGCAATGGGTGAAATTTATGGTCATAATTTTTATAACCTGTTTTCATAGAAATTATTTTATGTATTAATTAGTTTATTATTCTTAGTCTGTGCTGACTTATCAAAATCTTTTTATTATTATTTCTCTTATTGCATTCACCATCCTTAATAACTGTACCTTGAACAAATACACTATTTCATTGGAACTACTTCAAGTTAAGACTGTATGAAATATTTTGTAAAACCAAACAAAAATTAAAACAATCTAAAAGATACAAGTGAAACGTACCATACAGCAATCAAAAGTAACATATAAATTTTAAAAATCCATTGAAAAAAAGCTCGAACACACCAAGACAAACCAAAAAAGCAAGAAAAGACTTTAATCCACAACTTTGAACAACATGAAGAACAACACTGTGTCTTTTTGTAACTATGTGAAAACATAACACTCTGGAATACTCCTGTAAAAATTGTAAATTGGTAATTTGTAGTCTATTGCAAAGTAAACAATTTTAGAAAAAAAATAAGGAAATGCAAAACAGAGATAATTTTTTCAAAAATTCTGTGACTACTAATCTAGTTCACAGGACTAGTTGCTCAATTTTGTTCTGTGTTGTATGAATCTTTCAGGATATATGTCTTCATGAATTACTTCTATAATTTAACTGAAAAAGACATAA
This sequence comes from Marmota marmota marmota, assembly GCF_001458135.2. NCBI lineage: Eukaryota > Metazoa > Chordata > Mammalia > Rodentia > Sciuridae > Marmota > Marmota marmota. Next base: position 8,136,068 of record NW_025999905.1, on the reverse strand, counting down.
TGAATAGTTAATTATTCCAATCATATACCCAATTATGGACACTTGACAAATGAGCCCAGAAGGTGCCTTAAATCAAGGAGCTGACTGAAAAAAAATCTTTTTTTTTATACATTTTTTTTTGTTGTAGTTGGACACAATACTTTTGTTTTATTTATTTATTTTTATGTGATGCTAAGGATCGAACATAGCATCTCACATGTGCTAGGCGAGCTCTCTACCGCTGAGCCACAACCCCAGCCCCAAGAAATTTTGCTTAAGACACTATTTTGCCATTGGAGATATTGTGTGTATGTATGTGTGTGTGCATATATCGGCAGGTTTTTTTTTTGTTGTTGTTTATTTTGTGTTTGGTATGGGGATATTGAATCCAGGGATGCTCAACCATTGAGCCATAGCCCCAGCTTTATTTTTATTTTTTATTTAGATACAGGGTTTCACTAAGTTGCTGAGGCTGGCTTTGAACTGGAAATCTTTCTACATTAGCCTCCCAAACCACTGGGATAACAAGTGAGTGCCACCACACCCACCAGCAGTTTTTTAATATCAAATTTTGGGATGAATTTATGAATTCTATATTAACATATAGTTTTACATTAAATGTAGTTCTGGATGGCAAATAAATTATTTTCTTAGTGAATACATTCCATTGTGAAGATTAATCACAGATTCTAAGAAACATGCATAAAACTTGTTCTTTCTGTAAAACAATGTATCCACTGTTTTATCAATAAACATTTAATTAATAATAGCCCCATCTTCTTTTCCTCTCTCTCTCTCTCTCAACACACACACACACACACACACACACACACACACACACTCTTTCACTCTTATGAGGAAATAGGAAATGATGAAAAGAACACTGAGGATTTCCCTATTATTCTTCCAAACCAATTTTCCTTAACTAACAATGCTAGTGTACATTTTGAAAATTCCTAGAAGGTCCTGTTTGACATATAGCTTTCAGTTTTTGGAAGGGGATGTGCTTAACTTAAATAGTGTGGGAAGATATTCCCTGATGAAGTTGGCAATGTAGCTGTTTCAATGTCTTGTTTACTGTCAAGGATTATACTTGCTACAAGTTGATGTTTTTGTTCTTAAAAATCCACAAGATATGAAAACTGGAGGAAAGTGAAGTCTACCAAACATCAAATATTCAATTGAACAGTTCTATTTCTTTGCAGTTGTTCTAATGAAAGGAAATAATCTAGTGAATTAACATCAGTGCACATATTTAAGTAATGAAATAACATTATTCTGAATATAGGTATTTTTAATAAAATGAAAGACAAGATTAACTCTTTTCAATTAACTAAACAATTCACAACTGCTTGGTCTTGTTATTCTGAGTTAGCTTCCCAGCTACAACAAGTTCTGAAATCTGCTTTCTGAGATTAGCAATGCCTTCTCCCCTAATTTGAACAAAAATAATTAGAAAGGCACATGTACTAGCTTCCAGTTTATACAAGTTCATTTATTTGAAATCCCTTGAGCTCCTCCAATTAGAAAACAAGTTTTTGAGTTAATATCCTTCAATTGTTAAAAACTTGCGTCACTGCAAGAGCATGGTGAAATGTACAGGTCCCAGCACGCTGGCAGTTGATTGTGAGGGGATGTGATTGTTCCACATTTAGACTGGAAAGGGTTAGGAACTCTGCTTCCCAATGCACTTAATGAATGAAAGGAAAATTGGACCCCTGAGCCAGAGTCGGTGACCTAAGGGAGTGAAAAATGTTCGCAGGTTAACAAGGGCAACTGTTCCTTGCCATAATTCCCAGGGGAGGTGAATGACAAAGGGGCCAATGAACCTCAGTCTCAACATTATCTATTAGTCCATTTTCTTCCTAGGAAAAATAACATAGCATAGGCACTAGTTTGAACGTATTAAGCCTTCTGTTTGTTCCCTTTTGCTGCTGGTTCATTAATCTCTTAATATATTTCATTTTTATATGCTTAACTTAAATGTACTAGGAGACCTAGTTTATCACCCAATAAAATTTTAAGTAATAAGTATATACCCCTTCATGTAATAGGCAACAACAGAGCCACTAATTTTATGGTGACAGAGTATTCTTCATAATCTAATTAGTGCAAGTGGAAATTGAGATTCCTTCTCCCCTTCAAGTGGGAAATATTTCAACCTTTTGTTTAAAAATATTGTTTCTCCTGAATTAAAGGGAGTTTTCATAGCTATAGCCAAGCCACCACCCTGTTCATGTTCACAGATATAAAATCCCTGATTGGCTGCTGATGAGTCATTCCTGTTGAGGAATCTTATCTTAACACCTGCCTTATCTTTAACATCCTTTTCAACTTCTTGTAGAAAAACAATAACCAAAAAGGAAAAAAAAAAATTGGGACCACTCCAGTTTTGAAACACCTGCCTTAGAGATAAAGACTGTAATTTTAGGCATTCATAATGCCTTTACTTTTGGACTGGAATTGATTCTGCATGCTGTGAGCATCCGCTAACTTTCTCAAACACGTGCTTGGCCTGAGTCTTACTTCAGTCTAGTAAATTACAAAGTGACAAGATCATCTCTGTTACCATGGAAAACTCTGTGTGTCAGAAAATCTGTGAGCTCTGGCTTCACAGTAAATGAATTTTATGAGTTGAAGAAACATTACAACACCAGCTCTAATGAATCAGTCAATAATCCTTTATGACTTAATTCCAGCCTGATACTGATAATCTTCAATTTAGAGGATATCCTAGGTTTATGTGACCACTGTGAACCAAAACAAAATCATTTTTGAAAAAAAATTGCAGACAGGAACTACACAGCTGGAAGCCAGAGGCACCAGTTTTACTTGGGCTATTAAGAAAATTCACAGTTAACTGAATAAAAAATATTTATTCTAACTCATTTATTTTCCCCTAGGTATTTAGAAATATCCCATGTTGGTGGTTGTGAAGAGGTTATTTGAAGGGCATAAATTTGTTTTAAAACCGTAAGTTAATTCACTATATAAATTTCAGTAACTACTGAACACTTATGTAGTTTATGCTATTGTGCTAATTAGTTATGTTGATTTTTTTAAAAATTTACTTTTCTCTTCATAAATGCTATGACACTACACAGTGGATGCCTTAGGCTCACTCCAGCTGAAGTCCAGGCAACCAGAAATTATCTGGAAGTAAAAAGTTGCAAGGGTTTCTAAGCAGAATTAAATGGCTTCAGAGAACTTACCTGGAAAAATTAAATTAACCTAGTGATAGAAGATGAACTAATACTAAAATCAAAGCATTTAAAAAATAGGCAAATAAAAACTCTATGTGGCCTCACTAGATTCTCCTTATGTTTTGTTCTCTGGGACTAAGCTGACACTAGTTTGATGATAGAGAATGGTAGAGGAAGACAATGGAACTAGCAAATGACAGAGGAAAAAAAATATAAGAGGTTGTTGATGGTGTGCACAAGAGTTTCTTTAGAATGACAAACCTTGGAGTATAAAAAGTACTACTGAAGATGTAGAGAAATTGGAACCTTTATTCATTGTTGGGGATATAAAATAGCACAGTTATTTTAGAAGATAACATGGCAGTTCCTCAAAAGGTTAAATATGGAGGAACCAAATTACCCAGCAATTTCCCTGTTAGGTATGTACCTGTTTTAGAGTGAATAGTAATTAATTCACTGTCACCATAGGCCTAGTGTTTCAGGTTTACCTAACCTGGCACCTCTGGGCAAATCCACAAGCTACAGTTGAGGATGTGAGACCACCACTCAGGGTTGCAGGAGAATCTCAATGGGCCCTGAAGTCAGTGTTGCCACTCCCATAGAACTGGAAGGTGGACTCAGAAGGCAGAGTATCCAGCCAAACAGAATTATTCTCTGACCCTAATGTGTAATAAAATTTGATTAGTTAGGTTTGGAATTTGCATGTGATCTATTGTCCCTCTCATGTTTTAATTTCTACCTCTTATAGTGAGAATGTCTATCCTGTACTTGACCTACCATTGTATTTGGGAAGCTTATTATACTGTGCCTAGTTTCACAGGTTCATAGCTGAAGAGGAATTTTGCTTCAGAGACAATCATACCTGAGTCTCACCCATACTGATCCAAATGATGCTTGGGAAGTGACTTTAGACTTGGAGTTGCTGCAGTGAGATGAATGAGTTTTAGATGTAAGAAAGACATGGATTTTGGAGAGCCAGAGGGTAGAATATTAGGGACTGAACTGTATCCCCTCCCAAATCCATTCAAATACTCACTCCCTGTCTCCTAGAAAGTACTGACCAAGACTCTTGGGATTTGCCTATTCTGGATATTTCATGTAAAAGGCATCATACAGTATGTATCATTTTATAGTTTTCATAATTTTCAAGACTCTTCCATATTTTAGAATTTATTCATTTTGGTAGAATAATATTTCATTAGATAAATATATCACTTTGGTTTACCCATTTATCAGTTGATGAACATTTGGGTTGTTTATACTTTTGGGCCATTATGAATAATGCTGTTACAAACAGCTGTAAAGGTATTATTATATATATATATGAGAGAATATAATGAGGAGTGGAATTTCTAGGTCATATTGTAGGTCTCTGGTTAGCTTTTTGAGGACCCAACTGTTTTCCAAGGTGTATGTTGAATTCTTTAACTATCTCGTGAGAAATGTGATGTAATGGGGGTATTCTAGACATTAGTAACACCATTTTAATTCTGGGACTCCCTCTTAATCCCAAACTGAAACTTATAGACTGCCAAGAAAAAGAAACTTAAGATCTTTATCCTGTTCCCATATCCCCACCACCCCAAGATCCCTAAACACAAAAACCTGTTGTTACCCAACCACCTGCACCCAAGGTCAATTCTAGCTCACTAAACCCTAGGTCATTTCCAGCTTGCTCTTGTTTCTTATTGAAAAGGGTATATAAACCTCAATACAAGTGACTGGCTGCTATGCCACTGACTGGGCAGCCTGGCAGGCCGAAACTGTCAATAAATTTTGCTTAATTGAACATGAGAGGGTCTCCAGAGATTTCTTTGAGCATTATATCCTCATAGTATGAGCACCAACTCCTTTTATTATCCATCTTTTTCATTTTCTATCATAATGGATGTGAAGTGAGACTTCTGGGGGCTTTGATTTGCATTTCCCTGAGAATGATAACGTTGAGGTCTTCTTATCAGTTTATTTAGGATTTGTAGATCCTCTTTGAAGAAATGTCTATTCAAGCATTTTGCCTAAGTCCTTTACCATTTTTTAGACTTGCAGTGATTTTTTAATTCTTTGGGTTAGGATTTCATTTTCTTGATGGTCTTCCTTGAAAACAAGAGTTTTAATTTGAGTTAAGTCTAATTTGTCTATTTTTCTTTATTGTGCTATTTATATGGATAAAAGAGTAAATTTATTAGGATGAAAAAGCAATAATAAACATGTATCAATTTGAGAACAGAAGCCCCAAATACCAGTGACAAAAACTAACAAAATTGAAAAAGGAGACCATTCAACAATAGCAGAGACTGCAACACTCCACTTTCAATGATGGATAGAATTAGTAGGAATTACACGACAAAAGAAAGGCAAGACTCAAACAGCACCTTAAACCAGCTAGGCATTAATGGACATCTTTTGAACTTGGTCTAACAGCAGTGAAATGCGCATTGCTCTCTAGTGCTTATGGACCATTCTCCAGTACAAACAGCATTTGAGGTCCTTAAAAGAATCTGCCTCAATTTGAAGAGTTTTAATCATACAAATAAAGACAATTACATGTCAATGAGACGGAGTATAAAAAATTCACAAATTTAGATAAATGCAATGACATACTTCTAAAATGTCCTATAGATCAAGAGAAGACATCACAAGCAAAAATATGAAATGGTTTAGAGATTAATGAAAATGAAGCCATAGCATACTGACACTCTCAGGACATTCTTAAAGCAGTGTTTAGAGGTAAAATGTCAACTATAAAAGTTTACATTAAAAAAAAAAACAAAAGAGCCTGGAAAGATGGTGTATGCCTGTAATCCCAGAGGCAGTCGAGGCTGAGAGGAAGATCTTCAAAGCCAGCTTCAGCAAAAGCCAGATGCTAAGCAACTCAGTGAGACCTTGTCTCCAAAAAAATACAAAATAGGGGATGTGGCATGGTGGTCCAGTGCCCCTGAGTTCATTCCCCAGGACCGCCCTCCACCCCCGCCAAAAAAAAAAAGAAACTGAAATCAATAATCTAAACTACCTGCTAATGAAACTAGAAAAACAATATCAAACTAAACCTAATGCTCAGAGAAGGAAGAATACAATAATCCCTACACATTATGATTCATCAACATAGCTTAATAATTATTGATCGATGCCTTAACTTTTATATCAAATAAAAGAAGATTTACAAAGAAATGGATATGTACACTGTGACATCTATTTAATCCATGTATACCATTTTTTTCTTTAGATTGAATCACATTATTATGTAATGCTCATTAATTTGAGCCCAAAGTTCTCTCATTAATATTTCTTGTAGGACAACTCTGTTTATAATAAAGTCTATTAATTTTAGTGTCTGAGAAAATTTTAAGTTCTCTTTTGTTTGTGAAGGATGATTTTTTTTCAAATATTAGATTTTTGATCAACAGTGTTTTTCTTTCAGTAATTTGAAAATGTCTTTCCATTGTTTTCTAGTCTGGATGGTTTCTGATGAAAGCCAGCTATTATATTGAAGTTTTCTAGTATGTGATTACTCATTTTTCCTAATGCAACTCTTGAACGGATCTCTTTTGATTGATTGTCTGTCATGTGTCTCCATGTGTTTAAGTTGAATTACTAGAATTTTGAATTGCAGACTGTTTTTTTCTTGGGTTTTTTTTTTTTTTTTCGTGTTTGACCACTGAAGTGTCTGCTTTTACCTTAGTGGTACGCTGATACGTGGACAGAGATTTTTCTAGATGCAATGAACAAATACAGCACTCAGCCTTTGCCAAGGAGCTCCCTGTATGTGTTGGAGTGTGCCTTGAATGCATTTTATGACTATACCCTTATCTTTACTTATGCAGAGCCTCAAAGTGAGTAATAGGAGAGATATATACAAGTGTCTTTCTCTTTTCTGGCAGGTGCCTAGCACATGACATGGTCTCCTAGAATCCCAGGAATATGTTGGCATTTTTCAAAGATTCTATAGATAGTTCTATCAACATTTGCTTCTTTGAAGATTTTTGGTCAGCCTGTATCACTAGTACCATAATCTCAGACATATCTGTGCTAAATAGCTACTTGCTGGTTGATTGTTTCTAACAAACAACTTACAGATGGGACTTTCCCACAGAGTAATCTTTGTCACCTGAAAGAAACACAAGCCCTGAAACTTCCCTAAGTAGCTGCCAGACTAAAAAATAGTGGCAAATTCTAGGAAACAGTCTGAGGTAGGGGGGTGTTGCAAACCAGTTCTGCAATCTACATTGGCAGGTAGGCTGTTGATTGCCACAGCTGCCAAAGATGCAAGTCTATTGGTTTTCAAAGCTACCTTGGAGTTGGGAGAGAGGAATGGGAACAGGATGAAATGCTACAGAGCTCTTTGTTCTTATTGAGATTCAACCACTTTTTAAATTTTGTTTTAAGCCTTAGTAAATTTCCAGAGCTCTATAAAAAACAATTTTACTATTTTCATTTTAATTGTTTCATGGAAGAAAGGATTTTCAAATTTTCTTCTCTTGCTATTTTGGAAGTGTTCCTTCCTGCCTCTCTTCTTATTGCAGGCTGTGATTATCCATAATCTAGATTTAATCAAACATTTTGAATTATATCTTTGCAGAAGATAATTTATACCAATAAAATGAATAAACTTTTAGAAATATAAACTTTGCTAAGGGATCCCCTATTATTTAAACCCTCTCAGATCAGATCTTTTATAAGTTCTTTCACAGAACTTAGGCCACTATCCTCTGACTTAGACTGTTTGTTAAGCAGGCCACACTTGCTCACAGCTTCTAGGTTTTGCATAATATTTTCCTTTAATTTGGCCAGCTTGATGTATGAATTTCTTGTCTTTTTCAAGTCACAACTCAAAACTCATTTTCTGATGACTTTCTGTAATCCCAGAGACAGTGTCCTTGGGTACCTCCATCCACTATGTGCTTTTCTCTTAAGTCACTTTTCACGCAGTGTGCAACTGTTGTTTGCCATTTCCATCACCAGCACCTTGATGGGATTAAAGAATTTCAGTTTTGTAAGCCTTGTGTTTAGAAAAATGCATGCCACATCCCATGAACTACTTGTATATTTCCTGAGTAATTGAGTAAGAGTTCAGTCATAGACAAGGAAGTTTGGAGAGAGGGGGATGATAAGAAAGGGAATCATGGTGTTGGCTGGTTTTTAAGCAGAGAAAATGAATACCTTTTTGATAACTTCCCTTTCCTCCTTCCTTAGAAAAGAAAAATAATTGTTCCTTTTCCTTTCCCAGTGAGGAAAATCTCTTTTAGCTCACTCAGAAATGCCTCTGTTTGCACTAAGAGTTAATGATTCAGAGCTCAAAAGAAAAGACTTGGCATGGGCAGGGATGGGAGGAGAATTATTCAGCCAAAATATTTCTGTTCATTTTTTCCTCCAACTCTGGGAAGGGAGAAAATATAAAACTGGATATTATATTAAACATTAAACAAGGAAATCATTCTCTACAATTAAAGGATAATGGTGCTATTGTGGTGATGTCAGATATAATAAACAAAATAAATTATAAGAAGCAATCCTGTTTATAGGAAGTTATACTAGTTGACATGTCATATCTTTTCCATTTGTAGTTTCCCTAACTTTCTGATTTGTTTCCAACAAAAATTGGTATTGGTAAAATGAATAAAAACCTAGGCATGGGAAGAAGTTGATGGATAGCTTTATGTGGTGTGCATGGAAAAATCCTCTTCAGGAAAGAATCCAAATTGCTAACTGGAAAAGGGTGGGAAGAATAACTCATGTCAGTAAAGAAAAATTTATGAAAAATCAAAAGGTCAAAACTTTGGATATTTGTAAGTTAAGGTGTATTTTAACTTGTCCTGGAAAGATTCAACAACTACAATTGAACTGTATCATTTCCAATGAAATTACTTGGCTCAAATAATTTCCTATTTCATTACCTTGCTTGCCATGAGGACAAGTGAAATAGACCAGTGTAGCTAGTAGGCCAAATGACACAATATGTTGGGGAGTACAAACTATATTGCATCCACATTTCTCTTCTTGTGCCACTATTGTAACTAACAGCTACACACACAAAAAAACAAAACTTTTCTCAAATTTTGTCGTGCTATGCTTTCTATCTTTATAAAGTTAGTGTACTTTTTCTTACAAGGAAAAAAATGAATGTACAGCATACCAAATTATTTGTTAGTTTAAAATCTAGAATTTAAAAGTGCAAGTAGTAAAAACTGACGTTTTGCATTTTATTTAAAATACTACTAATTGGTTAAAATATAGCATTAGTACAAATAATTTACTTTGAGTAAATTTTCATCAAATACCTGGTACTCAGGAAAACAAGTGTGTTAAAGACATTGTTCTGACAAGTCTCAAATTCTCCTCTACCTTCAACCTATCAATCTATTTATCTCTCTCTCTCTCTCTCTCTCTCTCTCTCTCTCTTCAATTTGTAAGTATAATAGGTATTGATGAACATAAATTTTCCATGAAGAAAATATAATAAACCCACAACATGAGATAACTAATTTAATTCTTTTGGAAAAATACTTTTATGTTTTTTATTTTGTAGATGATCATATAAAATGATCTTGTAAAACTCTATAAACTTTTATTAATTTATTTAATTATTTTTATATTAATGACATTTTTCTAAGTAACTAAATTTTATAACATCATCCTTTTTTCTTTCTAATACTTAAATACTAAGTAACTAAATTTTATAACATCATCCTTTTTTCTTTCTTTACTTAAATATGTACTTTGTTCTCAGAACAAAAATTGTTACTATTTCCTAATGTCTACTAAAAGTCTTAGTCCATCTTTATCCTGAGTAAAATGAGGTAATCTACGCTTAATTTATTTATCCATTTCACACAATCTAGCAACAGCTTAAATTGAGTTGGAACACAAGAGTGTATGACTTCATGTTCTGTCCACCTCACCACATGGAATTTATCAAAGTGTCAGTTTTCAATGTTAGCATTAGTTTCAAAATAAACATTGATTATAGTTAAATGATGGTTAAATCTTGCCATTAACTTGTAAATGACTATTGATCTAAATGTAATCCTAACAGATTAAACTAACTGCTGAAATATAATAATTACTTTATTTTTAAAATGCAGAAACCAAGAAATATCTTAGCCTTTCATCTTTTATTACTAGTTCTTAAATGAGTTCTAAGTTTTCTAAGCATCCAATCTAGAATTTCTTCCTACCTGCCTCACTTCTTTCCTGTCTTATATTTTTCAACACAAGTTTTTAAGTGTTCACTATGCTGCAGTAATATGCTAATATACATACACCAGGGGATTTTTTTTTTTTAAAGAAAGAAAACGAGTACCCTCAGCCAACAGGAGCCTAAATGCCAGACATTCTTTGAATCAGGCATCTAATAATGAGCCATGGTCGACTGGAAACAGAGTTTATAACCTTATTAGCCCTGAAAAGGAATATGAAGAGCATGAGAAAAATAAGTAGGTCCTCTAGGGTAGGCTTTTGGCTTGAGGACATGGCATGATGAAGGGGGAGGTTGAGAAAGTCATGGATCAGAACTCCCATATAGCAAGGTTATGAATTTTAAAAAAAATATGAGAAAGTATAAAAGAAATCATGTAGTCTTTGAACTAGCAGTCAGCACCAAGATATTCTGTCAAGAATTAAAATAGGGATAGTGCTCAAAAGAGAGTTTAGAAAGACAGTTTTCTCTAGGGAGGTCCAGGTAATGCTTGGGATCAGCAGGAAATTTAAATCCTTAAATTTAAGACTTAAATTCAAAAGGTATAGCTGTGATTACTTTTAGTTTGGGAGAGGGAAATGAGTGAAGGAATGATGTATTCATGCCCTAGAAGATGAAAACAGTATTTGCTAAGCTTGTAAAACAAGGGATGTCCATCTGGTATATCATTGTTGGAAACACAACAAGAGAGATGGCCTAACTTAAAACAGAACTGAGTTCACTTTTCTGGCTTACCACTCCTTAGAGTATAGCTAATAAGTTGCAAGTTTGGGTCTACACCTGAAGAAATGTCAGAATAAGCAGGTGTCCCTCAAGTGGTATTAGCTGTATGGAGAGCAGATGATGGTGTTCAAAATTCAGACAGGTCATTGCAACAGACAACAGGAAACAAGAAGAAAAATAAGATTTGGAGAAACATCCCTGGGGCTTTTCTTTCTTTCTTAAATTCTGAATGACTAATATGTCCCTGGATACTACAAACATCAATTACTCATTCCAGAACTGCTTAGAACATTTTTTGTGAGTTTTTCAGAAAACATTTTTCAATCATTATTCCTGGTTTATGTAAGCAGAGTTTAGATATAGCCCCTCTGAGCATTTTTATTTTATGATATACTGGATGCTATATATTTGAATTGGGTAAATTTTCATTGACTTTGCATTCTGGCCTCCCAGGATCTTGTTTTGTAATGTTGAAGAAAAGAAACTCGATTCCACTGAGGCTACCTGTAAATTATGGCATTCTCATAAATGTTAACTTGGATCTCTCTGGAGAAGAGGCAAAAGGAGATACTCCACAGAATAGTCAGCAATAGCCAGTAAGAATCCTCTGGTTAGATCCAGGAGAGAGAATATGCATTCATCATAGCTGAGTGGGTTTAGTATAGCTGTCATAGTTTATGGTCGTGTGGTTAAGAGCATATACTTCTACAGCCTCAGCTTTGTTTCTTACTAGTTTTGTGATGTAGTGAAGTCACTTAACCTCTCAGCATCTCTGCTTGCTTATTAATAAAATAGCTATTTAATAATAGGTCTTTGAAAGGCACTATTACAATTATAGAACTTAATATAAGTAAAGTGCTTTAACCAGAAAATTATAATTTTCACTTTCATTATTTGTGGTTGACAATACCCTACACAGGTTTTCATAGTAAGTAGTTTAAGCATGGCCAAACCAGAATTGTGCTCATTTTCTATTTATGTAACTGTAATCTGACAGAAACCAAACTGAATCTCATAAAACTCATTGACCTCTCCTTACTAAAACTTCAAGTTCACAAGACGCTGGCAGAAGTCATGTAATTGACATTTTGATTAACTAACCTAATACATGTTTGATAATCCTGAATTAGAGGGCTCCTACTGTGCCTTCTTTCTATTGTTTTCCATGTATCCTACTTAACATTGTTTTCTAGCAATTTCATTGTACTTTCACTCATAGCATTTTAATTAAATAAACTCTGAAATTCTCCCCAATATTTTGCAAAAAGTTGGAGGTGATAGGCAAGATAAGCTTCACTTTGATGCTTCTCTTACATTACAAACTACCTACTTTAGTTCTATTGTTTCCAATTAACAAGTGGCCTTATGTGTGCTGACTCACATTCAGTGGTTGTTGAAGAAATGTTGATATTTTATCTTTCGTGCCTTGAGTCAGTCTTCTTTTCTCACTCTCTTGCAGTTCTGCCCTCCAATTTCTTTGAAGCCACTGTCCATTTGACATGAAATATGTACTTATAGTTTCATGGCTAATTATTTCAAAAGGGGGTGAAAAAAATCTTGAACATGGCATGATCAACTCCATCTGCTTTAACTAAAGCAGTGGCACACTTCAGAATATTTTTGGAATGACAGCTTTTCAGCAATTCACTCTTTAAATATTGCATTGCATTTCTCCAATACTGGACTGATTTTTTCCTATATATCTTCAGAGAATTAACTCTTTCCCACAGCACATTTTAAAGATCATAAATTTTTCACTGTGAAATTTTAAGGGACTGACCTGTCTTCGTTAGTGTTTATCAAATTATCATTATTCATTATGTTGTTGATCAAATCTTTAGCTCGCCGATTCTCTAACTTCCTTTCACAAAAGTGAATGATTTCATTGTGGGGGACTGTCCATTCAAGGTCTGAAGTGAGAAGGTGTACTTGGGGCTTCAGGCCGGACTAAGGAGTGCTTTCCGTGTCATTGATATATGACTACAATCTCTGCTACTCAGACTAAGCTTCCTATCAGGAATGTTTCTCCTATTGCTATCAGAGAAGATTTTCTGTGATAAAGCTCTTAAAAGTTTTGCACTTAACTCCAAGATTGGGACTGGATCCTAGATTGCCACTCAGTAGCTGCATGATCTCAGGCCATTTAGACTTTCTAACTCAGATACCTCCTGTGTTGGTAAGGATAATTAATGAATAATTAACTCTAGTAGAGTTTTTATAAGGATTGGTTGAGATAAATTGTTTATTTTGGTTTTGGTTTTGTTTCATTTTTTAGTTTTTTTTTTCTTTCTGTGCTGGGGATTGAACCCAGGGTCTTGTTCATGGTAGGCAATTGCTCTACTGCTGAGATGTATCACTTGCCTTGACATAAAATATTTGAGTGTTCCACATAATGTCCAACATATAGAAATCACTCAACAAAAGGTAACTATTAGCTATTATTTTTCTCTAAAAAAACTCATTAAAAGAGTTTGTGAAATAACTAATAATTTACCTAAATTATCCTGCATTAGGGTGTTTATAAACATTAAAGAACTGGAATCTAATAATGCATTGAAGTAAACAGACCTTTAAAAACATATGTGTGACTGCATTTTTTTGCTTATACTTTAAATTTCTTGAAACTAAAGAGAGGCAACATACCAATAATCTTATTTATTTTCGTGGAAACTAATTAAAGAGATGGCAAATGCCTACATCAGAATCCATCCATGCTTTGATGATTTTCTTCCACTGGTTTATTGCTAAATTTTCTGGATTCTTATGCGGTCTTCTCTCCCTAACAATCTAGCAATAAAATATTACACTCATGTTTTTCTGATAATTATTTCACATGTTACTTTTTCCTAATGTGTCCCTCATGGCTGTTAGCATCCCTTGGAATATATGATTTCAGCCTTAAAACAAAAACATCCTCACTCCCTCAACTGGTTTGGCAATCATAGGGCCTAAACACCTGTATGTGGAGATTAATAAGTAAATCACTAAAGAATAACTCATTCTAGTAGTTCCCTAGGTTGAGAATATTAAGGAGGATGGGTGTTCTAGTCAGCTGTGATCAAAAGACCTGACAAGAACAACTTAAATGAGGAAAATTTTATTTTGGCTCCTGGTGAGTGGAACTCTTTCTTCTTGTGGTTTCCATGTCTTGAGTTGCTTTCCTCTGTCACACTCTAACACCATGATGTTCTGCCTCACCTCAGGTCCAGAAATGGCAGACATGAAGAAATTCTTTCCATTTATCATGTGTTAACACTTCTTCATGGTCTTCAAAATGTCCTTCCATTTTTTATCAATCTTATTGGCAAATACTTCTCCACCAACTTGTCTTGCTACATAAATGATTTCCTAACTTCTCTAAAGATCCCTGGGAAGCCTTCAAAATCATTCACAACTTCACTCCATAAGTTCTTCTATTCGATATTTATAGTTGCTGTTTTTAATTTATCTACTACAACTTTGATGATGTTACTACATCAGCAACAGAGAATTATTTCCAGCACTGTATTATGTACAGATTAGGGTCTGCTTCTACACCTAATTGAATGTAACTTTGACTAAAATTAACTATGTGCTGGTCAAAGGACTAAAGCAATCAGGTTGCATTTGAAGGTGAAAATATAACTTCAACAGTCTTATTTTCATGGCAAACAAATTCTGAGTGACTAGGAACATTATCTCCTATTAATGGGACTTTAAATTTTACCCTTCCCCTTTCAAGCTATTTTTCACATCCGAGTTGAATTACTGAAGGAACCCATTCACTAAAAAGATGACAGTCACCCACACTTCCTTTTTATGTTGCCAGAACACAAAAAGATATTTTTTGCTTTGTTTCTGAGAGTCTGTGGGCTTTTCACCTGTACACCATACCTAGCTTTATTGTATTTCCTGCAGTGTTGCCACATAGTACCACTGATAACCTGTGCTTCCATGTTTTATGCCCTCGTGCTTCCTTTGCTCTTTTATGAATGTGGATTCTGTTGGGCCTCTTCTTCAAGAAAAGTTTGGTTTCATGGCAAAGACATACATTGGAAGATAAAGTTGTTAATCATCATCTTCACCTGTGCTGGATATGTGAATGCAACTTCTACATTGACAAGTGTAGCATCTCCAATAATTTTTATATTTTATCATCCAAATATGTCTAAAAAATCCTGTGCTTGTAATAATGACTTGATGTTATGTGTTTTAGGGAATTTCTTGCTGAAGTCTTTGTACAGTCTCAATGCTTCCTAAAGCGACATGTTGCCATCATTTGAAACACATTTTCTCTTGAGGTCTTCCAATCAAAATTTTAATGCTATTTGCACCTTAGCTAAGCACTTAGCAGGCATTATCTCCATAACTTTTGCAGGTGGAGATGTGAACAAAACTAGCACATTTTTTTCCCTTCTTCAGTTTCACAGATACATTCATTCTTACTGTAGATCTGAGCAGCCTTAGTATACAACATTTTATCTTTCCTTCTGGCCAGAACTTTGACGTTTCCACTTAAAGAATCACTTAATGACTTTTCTTTGGCCAGTTAGAATTGCCAGCATCACTACTCTTGTGTTTCAGGGCCATTATTAAGTAAAATAAGAGTTACTTGAACACTGTGGTACTTTGCCAGTTAAATTGATCAACCAGATGGTTACTAAGTGACTAATGGACAGGTAATACATACAGCATGGAAACACTAGATTATTCATATCCTATTCAGGATGAAGTGGTATAGTATGAAATCGCATTATGCTACCCCAAACAGTGCATAATTTAAAACTTAAGGATCATTTATTTTTGGAATTTTCAACTTACTATTTTTGTATTGCTGCTGACATTAAGTAACTTAAATAGTAGAAAGTGAAATGGCACATATATGGGTGCTATTGTATAGCCATTGTGACTGGGAAGGCAGATACATGGGTGCTATTGTATAGCCATTGTGACTGGAACTGCCTTAGATGCAGAGAATTTCCTCAACTAATGTAGTTCTCTTTCCCAGAGTTGCCCACCATATCTGTGAAAATGTTTTGGACATCTTAAGGGAAACCACAACCCCTTTCCTATATCACTATCCATAACCCTTCCATGATTATATCTTTCTACATTATCTCTATCTGACTTACTTGATATATTTTTATTTATTTTATTTTTTATTTATGTTATAAAATATGTATATTTTTATTCAACAAGAGCAAAATTTACCATCTATTATGATTATTGTAATATCCCAAGAAAAAATACTTAACATACAGTCTTACTTCCTATAGTACATTTATATCTGTCAAAGGCCAGTCAGCTATGTCTTTTTCATTTTAAGACACACTCTGCTTCCTAAATTTGCCTTCAAATTTTCTTAAATATATTTGACTCTGTCATATAGTAATTAAGTTTTACATGTAGAAATCTCTTTTTAAAGAAAAGCCTTTTTCTCTTTTCTTTTTTTGGTACCAGGGATCGAACTCAGGGGCACTCCATCACTGAGCCACATCCCTTGCCTTATTTTGTGTTTTATTTAGAGACAGGGTCTCACTGAATTGCTTAGACCTTTGCTTTTGCTGAGGCTATCTTTGAACTCTTGATTCTCCTGACTCAGCCTCCCGAGCCGCTGGGATTATCGGTGTGTACCACCACGCCCAGTGAAGAAAAGTCATTTTTTAAATAAAAATTAACACAATTCCCCCAAACAATTCTTTGTAAATTCTCCTGTCTGTCCACATCAGGCACAATGAATTATTGGCAATTGAAACCCTGCCTCTCTGCCCAACCAGGATTCTAGGCCATCAGTCCAGGAATGTACCAAGCAAAGTATTCCCTGATTTCTGGGAAAGGGACTTAGCTTAAGATATTCATTGTTGTTAACTTTGTTCAGGTGTATTTTCATATCTTAAAATTTGCTTATTGCAAATATAAAATTTAGTGGTTACTGGTAACTTTAATAAGTGGTATAAATATCACCACAAATCAGTTTTAGAATCATCACTCCAACAGAATCATGCTTCTCATGTTCAGTTAATTCCCATTCCTGATTTCTGCAACCATTAATCTAATTTCTCTCTCCAATAACTTGCCTCTTGTAAATATTTTGCATAAATAGAATCATAAAACACCCAGAATGTTTTATCTGGCTTCTTTCACTTAACATAATATTTCAAGTTTATCTCTGATCCAGCACATGTCAATACTTTTTCTACTGGATAATACTGCACTGTATGGATGGCACATTTTGTTCACCCATCTATGTTGTCTGTCTAGTTGATTTTCAGTGTTTCATTTTGGAGAATGATGTGAATAGCTGTGAATATGGCTTTGTGTAAAAATATGTTCTCTGTTGTCTTAGGTAGAGATTTTGGAATGAAAGTTCTGAGGCAACCAGTAATTTTATATTTAACTTTTTCAGAAACTGACAAAGAGTTGTCTAATGTAGTTGCACTAATTTCTCTTCCTATCAGCTAAGTTCCTTCACATCCTCACCAACATTTGTTAATGTCTGCTCATTTATTACAGTCATTCTAGTAGGTGTGAATGATATCTTATCATTCTTTTAAATTGCATTTCTTCAGACAGTGGGATGGGATCAGGCCAAGTTAAAATATCACAAAACCCACTATTATTTTTAAGTTCAGTAGTTTTTCTAGACTAATCGCTCCTCTGATTATTGTAAACATTTGGTTTATTTACAAAGTTCTGAAAAAGTCTATTTTTCTGATATTATATTGCTTTTGTGGGTGAGAGTATTTACCAAAGTCCCCAGTTCACTGTTCCAGAACTCTTGCCTCAAGTCCAAAATACTGTTGTGATGAGTTTTTCTGTTACCTTATAAAACTTATTTTAAAATTTTTAATTCTCCCTTTCTTTTCTTTTTTTTTTATTATTTGATTTCTCAACACTTGTTTCTTTCATTGGAAATTTATTTTCATAGAAGCAGCCAATTGTCCACCACAAGCTAAATAATTTTTCCATGTGCTTATAATTACTTTGTGATCTATAGGCATTTTTAACTTTATGCTTTTATCTAAAATAACACAGTGCTTTATAATTTTTTAATAATAAACAATTTTTTTAAAAAGTAATGCACTAAAATGGGACTCAAATATTATAGCCTATATATTACATTATTTATCTCTGTACTTACTTATGTTCTCTAAAGTTTCACCTGGGTGTAATTTTTATGTGATTACACTGGCCAGTGAAGACAGAGACATCCAATAATCACATGAAGAACTCTCCAATTGAATACTGGAAAAATGTGATGATGATGATGATGATGGTGGTGGTGATGAAAGGTATGGTATGATAGCAAGCATTTATATTGTATCTAATGTGTTCCAGGTTATCTCGAGTGTTTATATGTACTAATTCATTTGATTTTCACTTCACCTCTACAAGTTAGAAACCATTATTATCTCCATTTTACAAAGAAAAAAATGGAGACACCCAGATTACCTAGAAAATATGCAGCTGAGCTTTTAAAAGTTAGATCCTATTACTGTCCTTCCTTTATATAATTTAAGTAAGGTACATAGAGGTTTAAAAAGTCATCAAACCAGTAACTGATAAAACCATGATTTGAATTCCCTCAGACTCTAGAAGAGGAAGATAGAAACTACTGGGAATAGAACATGCACAGGTTCCCAAGTTGAAGATGGGAAGAGTTAGGAGATGAAGAAACTCCTAGTGTCCAGTTTGCCTGGAGTATGAGATGTATTCCAGAGATTCATTTTCTATCTACTTGCCCAGAGAGGAAAGCAGAAGTTAGGTCAGGCATACAAAGCAAGAAATGTATTGCTGGATTAACAGGAGTTTGAATTCCAAAATGAACTGTTGTTGGCATAACAGGAGTTTGAATTCCAAAATGAACTGTTAAAACTCAGCAACTCTGCCAACATCCCAGCTGCAAAGTACCACTACACCATCTACATAGAAATGACACAGCCCATACTTTTACCAATCACCTGCCTGAGGATCTGGATAAGCTAGCAGCCCAGAATGACATATCAGAGTCAAGATACATTGTTGGCTCTTACATCCTGATAACTCCAGGCATGCTCACATGATATATGCAGTTACTCTGTCAGACATATTGGCCAGTTTGGATTCATAGAACTTCCTAGATTACACTAGAATAACCAGCCCAGGCAGAACTTTTTTCCCTCTTTAGAATCCTGAAATGCTCCTCGATATCCTGCTCAAGCAGTACATAAAGGAAAGGGACTACTTGAGATCTCTTCAAATTTGGTGGAACATCTCTTTTACCTTCTTTCACCTACATGAAACTTTTATGTTAATTTCCCTTAACTTTATCTAGGCATGGTTTTCATGTGTTCATTCCAGTCAGTGAATGTATACCTGTTAAATTTAAAATGTGGATGTTGACAGGTGACAGGTAGTGACAGTTTATAAGAATTTTATGTGTTTCTAAGCATTTGTTTACTTTAACTATTGAATGTAAACTTGGAATTTCTTCAACATGTAATGTTAAACATATGCTGCTGATTTTAACTCAGTGAAATACATAACATATTTATAAAAATCATATGCACCTCAGAGTTTCATAGGATATACTTTGACAGAATCTGCTTATGCCTTCTGTAATATGTGTTTAATCAGAGACCATTTTATATATTACTTTATCAAGAGTTTAGTTATTGGGCTTATTTAGTGGTAATCATTAACAAAAGTTTTTATTATATTTACTATAACATACATGGCTAACTAAATTAGACATGGTTAATAACATTGCTAGAATGGTACATACTGCATAAGGTACCTTTGCTACAGTAGGCATTACTGATTTTTAATATAGGTATAGTAATATTTAACTGAACTTCAGCATCTGGTAGCAACCCATATTTGCAAATAAATTGTAAAATTAACACTATAAAAGAATGAGATCATCCTGAACACTCATATAGGTGCAATGGATATGGCCATTTCTTCCACTATTCTTTACCCATAGATGGTTCTTGACAGGGTTCTTACTATGAATTGTATTTTGTCCTAACAGAGAACCATAACATAGTTTGAATCTTCAGTTATAATTCATACTTAGTGACATATTCATAACAAGTTTTAAGAAAAGATTCAGAAAATATTTTCTTGTTTTGCAAAAAACATTAAGTAACTTTTCTGAAGATTGTTTTGGGTTTTGTATAATAAATCATTTTCATATGTTTTTTTCCATTCTTAAAAGAAATATTATCTCTCTGGTGTTACAAAATTGTCAAAGACCCTTGCTCTGAAGCTTTGTGTATAAATGGGTTTCCTCGTCCATGAAGAAAGAAATTCTTATCCCAGAGTACATATTTACCAAGTCAAGACTGTTATATCCAGGTGCCCTTAAGGGCATTGGGTCTTCACAGTAAATATCCACCTTGGTCTGAAAGCCCACCTGACAGAACTGCTTCAACTTGGTTGTATGGCTAACAAGTACTCACCCCAAAAGACTAACAATGTGGTGGTAGAACTCCTTCTATGACTAATGGATTCACAGAGGAGGGTAGTCTGCAATTTTCTATTGTAAAAGTATAAGATGCTTAAGAAACAAAAAGATACATTGTTCCTAGAGTTCTCCTTTATATAATTTTTAGCAATCCTAGATAGAATGCATTAGAATATACTGTCTCCTCTGTCCTTTTAGTTTTTGTGTCTTACAGTAAAAAATTCTGAATGATTATAAAAAAAAGAAGAGCTGACACTGAGCACACTATATGGTTTTTTGATGTCCTTAGCCTGTGGTGCACTCATCTCTTGACTGCAATCAAGATTGACTTTGAATAGTTCTCAGAAGCTTCATTGCTAGGACATTTATCTTGGCCCAAGTTTTCTCTCATTCTTGTTTTTTTGTCTTCCAATCCTCCTGCTCTTTTTCTTCCTCCTTCTTTTCTCCTCCTCCATTTACTTTTTTCCCTCCTCCGGCTTAATCGATCATGATCTAGGATTCCATTTTCTCATCTTTCTAAATTTATCAACTATATTCCTTTTTAAAAAAATATTTAATGATGTCCCAGGGTTCACAATGTACAGTTATAAATATAATATAAATATAAATTTTCAAATAATATGACATTGCTTCATGTATATTTAGGTATCTTGTAATTGAACACTCTCAATTCATCCCTCTTTTACATTGGAACATTGCCATCATTTGTTCCACTTACCCATAAGCATAAGCACCCAAAACATTTTTTTTTCTGTTTTTTTTTTAATAAAGTTTTGTTGTATCTTCATTTAATTCCTTCTCTGATACCATTTCTTTTTTGCATAGAAATTTTCTGACCTAAAAAATTTTCTTTTCTCTGAACAACAACATGTTATCTTTCTTACAATGTAGGTCTACTGGCAACAAATTCCCTCAACTTTTGTTTGTTTGAGAAAGTCTTTGTTTTTCCTTCTAATGAGAATTTTAAAGAGAATTTTATTGGATGTAGAATTTTAGATTGGCCTTTTTATTCATAGTTTCTAATGAGAAATCTAATGTCATTATTATTCTTTTTATTCTATAGGTTTTTTTTCTATCCTTTTTGGCTTCTTTCAAGATTTTCTTTTCCTTTGATTTTATGCAGTTTGAATATTACATACATAAGTGTGTATATATTTCGTATTCCTCTTACTTGGTGATTTTTGAGATTCCTAGTTCTTTGTTTTAATGTCTGTCATTATTTTAGAAAATTCTAAGCCACTTTTACTTCAAGTGTTCATTCTCTTTCTTACTTCTTATCAAATTCCCATTACGTGTATGTTACCCCTTGCAATTCTCCAACAGTCCTTAGATTTTTGTTTGTTTCAGCTTTTTTTACTCCTTATTTTTCAGTTTGGGAAGTTTCTAATGATATTTCTTCAGCCTTTCTGATCAGCCCAGTCTAGTCACTGTTGGTTCATGCCAGCCAAGGAATTCTTCATTTCTGTTACAGCAGTTTTGATTTTTCACATTATTAAAAACTATTTCATAGGGTTTGTTTTCCTGCTTGGATTGTCCTTCTCTTCCTGGATGTTATTTACTCTTTCCATTAGAGCACTTAGCTTGTTAATCATAGCTATTTTATATCTCCAGTATTAAAATCCTCAAATCTCTGCCATCTCTGTCTTGTTTCTATTTACTTTGCATCTTCAGACTGTAGTACTTTGCCTTAGTGCAAAGTTTGTATTAGTGCAAAACTTTGCATTAGTGCAAAGTTTTCTATGTGTCTGGTTAGGGTTAAGCTGTCTTTATTATTTGTTGTATCTGTAGGTGTCAGAGGCTAAAATTTCCTTTGCTGTCTTTGTGTGTGTGTGTGTGTGTGTGTGTACTCTTTTGTCTTTGGATTTCCTTCTGGACTCCTTGTCAAATAGGGTCTGAGCTCTGTACTTCTTTTAGCTGCAATCCCCATTATACATAGCAGTTGAATTGGAAATGTGTAGGAGGAGAGGAAGTGGCCTATAATTCTATGATGAATGTGTTAGTAAGCATGTGCCCCTGGCCTGTGACCTTCCCAAATGCTTTTTAACCTTTCTTTCTTTTTTTTTCTTTTCTTTTCTTTTTTTTTTCCTTACTGTAGGTGAGGAGACCAGAAGTTTAGAATGGTTGGAACTGGGTATTTGCCTTCCCCTAAGGTCCTTCAGTTTCTAAAAAGAAAAAAAAAAAGAACCAAGTTGGTTTAGCTATGGTAATATAGTATCCCCTGAGGGCAGGTCTTTGTTAGGATGTTAAGAGGAAGAGAACTCTTAAGGCGTATTTCAAATAACTGCTTTTCCTCTCCACCTGCCAAAAGCATGACAGGATTTCCTCTGATCTTTGTTCTGAGAACCTGGAGGACTCCTGGAAGCCAAACTCTAGAACCTCCAGAACATGTGGCAGTTTGAAAGTTGTACCCCAGGAGAGTTTATGTCTCAAGCTAGCCCACGGTCAGTCTCCAACAATTAATTACCCTTTAAGTGTCACTATCAGTTTCTGTCTTCTGGGCTGCTTCTGTTGCTAGCAAACTGGGATTCTCTATATTCCCGTTTCTTCAGTTTTCAGTTACCTCTTAGTTAATTATCTCATGACTCTAAGTAGAGGTGTTGATTTTTCCCTCTGTTTAGTCTTCTTCTATTATAAGGATGAGATTATTACTTTTAAGCTCTTTACATATTGGATTGGAAAAGGAGAATATTTTTATTTGCAAATGACAAAAATTAAAATTATAACAATGTCATCAGTTTAAAAAAATACATAAAGATTTGCTAATTGCGTTCCAGTGGTAGCCCTGAATTAAGCATATGGAAAACAACTCTCAGGGAGAAAAGAGGACAGTGGGTCCCAGGGAGAGAAGACTAGGGGTTCTAAACTTTCACCATTTCCTGTTCTACAACTATTTTCCTGACTGCCCAACAATGTATTCTACTATGATAAAGTCTCTAGTGATTAAGTCACATTAAATATTCTGCTGTGATTAACTCTTACTTAAACCCTGTAATAATTAGACTCCTCTTGTAACCAGTTGTCATTTTCTCCCCTGAAAATGTGCCATTCCATTGCTTAACAAAGAAAGCTTGCTGATCCCTTGAGGTTTGTTCCCTGTTTCAGTTATTTTTGCTTTCACTGAAGAAGTCAAAATTTACCTAAGCATTTGCTCCTAGAAACAATGGTGGTTAAGAAACACCAATAACCATTTGCTTTTTAAAATCTTCCAATGTCTTGGCAAGAATCTTACTACAAAGAACTATCCTTTCCTATTTGACTTAGATTAGACCCACCATCTACTGTTTCGTATGACTCTCCTAAAATTCAGAGCCACATCATGAGCCCTATTTTGTACTTTTTTTTTTTTTTTTTAGAGATGGGGTCTCGCTGAGTTGTTTAGTGCCTCATCCATTGCTGAGGCTGGCTTTGAATTCAAGATCCTCCTGACTCAGACTCCCTAGCCACTTTATCAATAAGGCCCAATAGAATCACTATAAATCCCCATTCTTTAGTTCATAATTGATTATCTGAAATGCTTCTCTCCTGACATTACTGAGACACAGAGGTAAACATTTTTTATTGAGTTGACTAGATGAGACTTCTGCAGTTGTAAAACTTATTCTGACTATGTAATTGCCTGATATATAACTTGTTAATTCCTATATATAAGTGCCAAAGCAAAACTAGCTACCTGAGATCCTATGGCATTCAGACCTGGACTACCTTCCTCATTGCAATAACATGAATTTTAAAAATTCCTTGCTTATTTTGATTTTTGCTTTTGACATATCCTCCTAGTAAATATATACTTATTCTCTGCCAGCTTTGTGAAAAAGTTTTAAAGCCTTTATCATTTTAATGTGTTATGAGTTTTTCAACATTAAACTGTCATTAATAATTTTAAAACATAATAAAATTATTTGGTGTTTAGACATATTATCCAATTCCCAAAATAATAAATCATACATTGTTAATTGCAAGAAGCAAATCATGATTTTAATATCAATTTAGATAAATCTAGAATATTATAATAAGAAACTATTTTCAAGACATGATTTTTATTTTAGACAACTTTCATGGAAAGGTCTTATATTAATAAGATTGCCTGCCAATATTTTGACATTTTTAGAGTTAGAGTTTTGTGATCCAGTCCAAATCTTAATACCATGTTAGCTCAGAGTCTGAAAAAAGTGCAAATAAACAAAAAATTAAATATCCTAACCCTACTTGCACATTCTTTTAAGATGCTCATAATTGATGCTTCTTACAGTCCTGTGTTCTGAGAACCACAAATTTTAATAGTCAGATTCAATTACATCCTGTCATTGGCAGTATACATTCTTATAACAGGATGTGAAAATGAAAACTTTTCTTTCCAGTTTTGGCTGAGACCTCAAATTCCAAGGAGAAAACAATAGCAAGCAAGGGCTTCCACATTCCTCACTAGGGTGATCTATTTCTTGTATAAGACCAGCAGAAAAAAACAGTGTGGAGATAAGAATGAAAGCACTCTTTTCAAACCCTACTTAAATAATCTTTACATTATAAGTTTTGAGGTTATAGAAGCTAAGAAATGATTTTTTTTCTTTTTCCTCCCTGCCAGAAAGAAGAAGAATAGCAAGAAAGTGGGAAACGTGCTTTTTATTCTTAACTGAAATTAATTAAGGAAAATTTGATCTAACCATTTGAAGAGCTTAATTTATATCCTGAAGTTGAGGGAAAGATATACAGGTACTTGAGGAATTGAGGGTGGGGAGACAGAAAAAGAAAGAAAGAGATAGATAAATAGATAGATAGATAGATAGATAAATAGATAGATAGATAGATAGATAGATATTAGGGAGCCATTGCAGGATTTCCTGCAATGGGTGGTTTCTGTAATCTACAGTTGTGTCAAATGAGAAAGAGCTGCCTAGTGGTATGCTTAAATTGTGACAAAGAGGATCATCTGCATGTTTGATGTTACTCAAACAAAGGGACAGATATTTAGAATTCTAAGACTGAGGGAGGAATCATGGGTTGTTGACAGGGAGGGAAGAACAAGTAGCTTGTCCTCTGAGCAACAGTAAATGCAGTAGAACACTCCATGAGAGAAAGTCGGATTTACCATTTGACAACACAAGATCACAAATGCTCTGGACACATTACCCTGTCCCTTTCCTCCTGTTCCTTTCTTCCAACTCCTTTCACCCTAGAGAGGATAGAAACCTGGGTTAACAAGTTTGGTGAAGTAGAGATGATGAGGACACATTGTCTTTTTCACTGCAGGCTATGAATTTCCTGAAAAATGGTGTACCTGGAGTCATTCCCTAAGATTTCATTTTTGTCTGGCATCTCACTCTCAGCATATTTTTTATTCATTCATGTTGCAGAACATGATTCAATTACACAGATATTCTACAATTTATTTATTTATTACATTTTGATTGACATTTAGGTTGTTTTCAAACTTCTATTACAAATAAAGCTGTTGTAAATATTTATGTTACAGTACTAGGGATTGGACTCAGGAGCACTTAACTTCTGAGCCACATCCCCAGCCCTATTTTGTATTTTTTTTTAGAGATGGGGTCTGGCTGACTTGTTTAGTGCCTCGCCATTGCTGAGGCTGGCTTTGAATTCAAGATCCTCCTGCCTCAGCCTCCCTAGCCACTGGGTTTATATGTGTGCATGACCGCACCCAGCTTTATGTTCATTATTCTTGTGGATATATTTATTTCCCTTGCAAAAATGTTTACTTGTTCAATAGCTGAGTCATAAGGTAATTATTTGTTAAACTTTCTAAAACCTTCCAAAATGTTTCCTCAAGTTTGTATATAATTTTTACAGTCTCATCAGCAGTGTATAAGTGTTTCAGTTATTCAACTCTTCCACCAACATTTAGTATCCAAAATTTTTTTAATATTTATTTTTTAGGTGTAGATGGACACAATACCTTTATTTTATTTGTTTTTATGTGATGCTGAGGATTGAACCCAGGACCTTGCACATGCTAAGCAAGTGCTCTACCACTGAGTCACAACTTAAACCCCCCAAAATTTTTAATTTTACTCCTTCTAGTGAGTGTAGAGTGGTTATCTCATTATACTGTTAATTTTAATTTTATCAAATGATTTGTAACAATGATCATCTTTTTATATACTTAATTGCTATAATTACAGAGTACCAATGAATAAACAAAAAAGATATGTCAGCATCACAAAAATACTCAACTAACCAAAAAGATAAAAGAGGGAAAATATGAAACAGAAAAAAAAACAAATAGGAAGTATTAATATCAATAATCATTAAGTACGAATAATCTAAACACTTCAATTAAAAGGAGAATATTGCTAGACTAGGTAACATACATTCAATTATCACTGAATGAAAGAAACTCCCTTTAAATATTAAGAGAGTAATGGGATAATGGTAATTGAATGGGAAAAGATACCATATTACTATTAATAAAAGCTGTGTTAAAAAGGCTACATTAACTTCAGACAGAGTGGATTTAAGAGTTAAGAATATTATAGGAAAGGAATAAGAATGTTACATAATGATAAAGGGGTCAATCAATAGAGAAAATAGTCCAAAATGTATGTGTACCAAATAACAGAGCTACAAAACATATGAAGACCAAATTGATGTAACTACAAGAAAAATATAGACAGAGTCACATATATGGGATGAAACTCCATCCCTCCTTAAATACAAAACAAAACTATTTATCAATAAGAACTCATTGATATTTATAGAACACTCCATTCAACAATAAAATATATATTCATCTGAGTACCCAAAGAATTTTTACCAAAAATGGTTATATTCTAAAGTATAAAAGAAGTCTCTGCATATCTAAAGGGCCTCGGGTCACATAGACTATATTTGACTATATTTTCTGACTAAAATGAAATTAAATCAACAACTAATAAGTGTCATAACTGGAAAATCCCCAAATATCTGTACACTTCAAGACAAATTTTTAAACAACACAGGGGTCAAAGAAGAGATCAAAAGAGAAACGAGAAAGTTTTTTTAACTGAATAAAAATGAGAGCACAATATATCAAAAATTTTAAGATATAGCTAAAACTATGCTTAGAGGCAAACTAATGATACTACAGTAAACATGCAAAGAAAGAAGAAAATTATTATCTATGCTCTCAACTTCTATATTAATAAATTAATAAAATCTGAGCATATTAATTGAAAAGGCAAAGAAATTAAATACTAAATGTAAAAAGCACAAGTAAATGAAAACAGGAAAAAACACAAACTCAAAAATAGTGAAAGCTGCATTATTGAGAAAACCAATAAAATTGCTAAATCTCTAACCAAACTGGTAATGAATATGAAAGAGAAGAAACAAATTACTAAATTCGTGATGAGAGAGGTTATATTTACTACAAATTTTGTGCATATGAAAAGGTAATAAAAGAATATAAAAATTTCATGATAATAAGTTATTTGCACTAAATGAAAAATTTCTTCAAATATATAAGCCAACAAAACTCGTTTGATTGAATATATACACATGCATATATGTACAACTATACATACATATATACATGGGCACATATACACACACATATACACATATGTTTGTATATGTACATACATGTATATTTATGTATATGCATATGTATACATATATTCCACCCACATCCCATGTGGGCAGTGGAAATGGGGTTCCCCTGGGTAGAATGGGCTGACTAAGAAATAAAAGGTAGAAAAAATAGGACAAAAAAAAAAAACAACACAGGACACAGAAAGTAGTTTCAACTACAGGGGCAGGAAGGGCAAGCTGATCTGATCAAGCTTCTATACTCTGGCAAAATGGAGCCTGCACCTGCTTTATTTATATTGGGAAACATCAAAGACTTTCCACAGAATGTTCTTCTCCAAAAAAGGTTAAAGGTGGGCTGTCCAGTTCTCAATAGGTTGCGCCCATCTCCAGAGCAACTATGAGGTATATATCTTCCTAGCAAAAAAGAGATTAAGGTCACATGCATTGGGCAATGTATTGTCATAGGAGTGCCATGATAGTTCACAATGCCAAACCTAAATCTCCCTGGCTGAGAAAAGACCTTCAAGTAATTCATGGATGGCTTCCTACACATATAAATACCCAATTCTGGATTTTTCATTCTCATTAAGAAACATCCAGGATCAGGGAGCTTTATGTGAAAATTCTACCAGACATTTAAGAAAGAATAATATCAGTTCTACAAAGAATTGAACTCTTCTAGAGAATTGAAGAAGGATGGAATACTTTAAAAATCTGTGAGGTCCTTATGATTCTGATACCAAAATCAGATAAAACTACAGAAAAATGTTCACTATGAACATAGATGCAAAATTATCCTATCTTATTTTTTTTGTAATTTATTTTTTTTATTATTTCTTATATACATCACAATAGAGGAGTGCTTAGTTTTAACATGTCAAATTCAAGTACATGTTTATGGACATATGACTAAATTGATTTTCATGCCAGGAAAGCCTGCTTGGTTAAAAATTTGGAAGTCAAACAATGTAATTCTCCTTATTAACAACTGCCAACGATCATCTGAACAGCTCAAGAGAAGGTGTTTAACAAAATACACAATCCCTTTCTGATAAAAGCACTGAGAATACTAAAGTTAGAGGTCAAATTCCTCAAACTATAAGGAGTTCAGTTGGTTTATTACTAGGTTGGAAAAATCCTTTCCTTATCTATGGAGATACTTGTTTTATGACTCTTAAACAAGGCAGTGTAGTGTCTCAGGTGTACTTTAGTGTACAAAACTCCAGTAATGATGCAAAGTCTTTTTTTAAACTGATATTTGCAATTAGTTTAACCACTTTGACAAGTTTGATTGGAGATACAGCAAGGTACATATGTAATATATGAGTGCAAATAGTTGCCCTGCAAAACTCTGTGAAGTATTTCTCAGACACCTGATAATACTTACCATGAAAGACCTAATGCTATTACTCTAAGGTCAGGAACAAAGTAAGACAATTTATCTCATTTTTTTCTATTCAACATTATACTGAAGATTCCAGCTTGTGGAATCAGGTTGAAAAGAAAACAAAAAGCAATCATCTATGTAGAAAATCCTTCAAACTCTTCAAAGAAAACTATTAGAACTGATGAATGATTTTAATGAGGCTACCAGGCACAAAATCAGTATACAAAATTAATTATACTTTTATTTTACTAGCAGTAAACAATTGAAATTGTAGATATAATACTGTTTATACTACATAAAATTGTTAAACATCTATGGAAAAATCTGATAGATGGGTAAATCCTATACACTGAAAACTACAAAACATACCTAGAACATATTAAATATCTGTATATGTGGAGAAATGTTATGAATTCATTATTTTATGAAAATATTGTTAACATATCAATTTCCTGAAAATTCATTCAATGCAATCCTAACTGAAATTCCAGTAGTTTTTGTTGTGGATATTGACAACTTTTTTTTCCTGAGATTTATACAAAATTATGGAGAATTTAGAAGAATGAAATATCTTTGAAAATGAAGTTTGTAAGACTTCATGCTACCTAGTTCA
Organism: Marmota marmota marmota; assembly: GCF_001458135.2. NCBI lineage: Eukaryota > Metazoa > Chordata > Mammalia > Rodentia > Sciuridae > Marmota > Marmota marmota. The sequence goes on along the minus strand of NW_025999905.1, from coordinate 8,106,017 downwards.
GGATTGTACAAATTTTATAATCAAGAAAGTGAGGTAATATTATAAACATAGACAAGTCAATCAATGGATTAGTCAATAGGTATTACAGATCAGTTCACACAGTTATGGAAAACTGACTTCTTCCAAATATTCACAGGAATTTCAAAAGAGAAGGATAAGCATTTCAATATATATATACTACTAGAAAAATTCAACAACAAGCTATATACAAAATGATAAACTTCAATTCTTGCTTCTGCTATATGCAAAAATAACTCAAATAGATTATAAACAACTAAATATAAGAATTATAAGACCATTGAAGAAGACACAAGAGAAAAATCTTAGTGACCTTGAGGTTGACACAGAACTTTATCATTATCACACACACACACACACACACAAAAAAAACCAGAAAAAGCTCAGGAAATTAGCCATCAGAGAAATTAAAAATGTTTACTTTTCTAAAGAGAGTGTTATAAAACAAACAAACAAAATATTTGTAGGACATGCATCTGAGAAATAAGTTGTATCTAGGATACATAAAAGTTTCTAACTCAATAAAGAGATAATTTTAAAATGGGCAAAATATTTTAACAGATTCTTTTGTTCTGATTTTTATATTTTATGTTGGTAAGGCCTGAATAGCCTACATTTCTTGGGCCTCTTAGCACAATTGTAGCTGATAAAGATGTCTTAAATATGTCCAAACTAACACAGAATGATTTAAGTGAAATCAACTACCATAAGGTTTTATGTATTTTTTGCATTCTTTAGGAAAATAACCTATGGATATACTAATATGGCACTGGCTGGCTCCACAATGCTCTGTCACTGTTTCTTTTGATTTGGGTGCCTTTCTCTCTGGTAGTCTAGACATAGCCTGTTTCTTAGACATGTTTATAAATGGATTAGGAAGGTGGTCTAAATACAGGCATCACTGAAACATGAAGCATCTTTTTGTTATAGAGTGTTGTTATTAAGAAAAGATTCCAAAGGAAGGCTTTTGGCAATGAATCATAGATTCTGACAGATGTTTTCTACAAATGAGAGCTCAGCTCCACCTTTCTCAAAAATGCAAGTTTTAGGAGAGGTCTTTCTTTCCAAACCCCTGGGAAATAAGTTGTACTGTGGACTATGTTTCCTAAAACCACTCCTACCATTGTTTGAAATCCAAGCAAAGGTCTTTTCTGGTACATAAATGATTTTGAAACCTTAAAATTTTCAGCATAGTTTGCTCTTAGATTCAAACAGATCTTTTAATATAAAGGACTGGGATGCATAGGTTTGAATTTATGGCAGGCCTTTCCCGTCAGTCTCATAGTATCCCATGCCAGAGCAAACTGGCCCCGAACCATTGTCTGGCCTCTGAGTCTAAGGCTGCTGGCACTGAAAGGGGTTGCACATTGGAAAATAAATAAGTAGATAAATAAAGGACTATGAAAGGGGAGTACTAAGAAAACTCATTTTCCTTCATGAATATGAAATTCTGGGTGAAGACAAAGCTAATTGTGTCCCAAAATATGGAAGAAGCTTTAGAAATTACCTGATCCAATCTCTCTATTTTATTGAATAAGAAACTGAGACCAGAGCAGGTAGATCCTGGAGCCAGGAGCAGAAACCACAAACCATGATCTGCTCCTAGTCCAGTGTTCTTTCCATTATGCTTTTCAAATGACAGGAGGAAATAATCTCTGACAACATAATGAAGACCACTTAAGTAGGTCAAATAAATTGCCCAATGTCACATAGCTAGGAAGTGGCAAAGCTGGGACAAGACTCTAGATATCCAACACTCCAACACCCATTAATTTATACTATTCTACTGTAATTTTTTATATTCCATATAAAACAAAATAAAATTTATTTTTATTAAAATATATTTGAATTTCCTAAGATAAACTTTATGTTTTTGCTCAACAATATATTATTTAACATATCATAAGTACACAATAAGTAGTGGTGACTCATTCATTTATGTACCCATATTGATTGGTTTGAACATATATATTATTTAACCTGAATGTGAACCAATGATGTACTTAAGGGAAAAAGGACCTGTTTCTTGATTATAATTCTCAGGTACCAAGAACTAATCTCTGAAACTCTTAAGTAATATCTTTTTAAAAGATGTCCTGAAGAGATCAAAGAAGTTTCTAGTTGATCTGTTTTACCCACCAAGAAAGAGATAGCAGAAATAAAAATAAGAGAAAGGCATTGCTTTATGCTATCGTAGGTCCATGGCCATAATCAACTCTATATATTGATTTCATTTTCCTGAAGAAATATTTGGCTGATAGTAAAGTAAGAAAATGAATGGGGGAAAAATTCTCTTGTTTAAGTAAATTTATCTTGACTCCCATAATAATTTGGGATTTGTTCCTTGAGCATTTCTCTCCAACTATAAGTCCTCAATTTCTATTTTTCTTTTAATTCCTCAGCTTCATTTTTTATGTCATAGTCACTGGGGCTGAAAATATGGCTCAGTAGTAGAGAACTTGCCAAGCTTATGCAAGGTCCTGGACTCAATCCTTAGCACTAGAAAAAAAAATTACAACACAGTTACTAAAAATCTGACTATGGACTATAAATCTAGTCCCAAATTCCCATTATAGCCCCTATTATTCTGAAATCAATATGAAGTTCAGACACAATGTTTTGTTGGGAGACAACACAGTATACTTATTCATATATGCTGTTCATAATATGCTAAAAATTGCCTGCCTTAAAATAGACCATATGAAGAAATATACAAAAATACAACTTATGGCAAGCATAATCTCATTTCTCTTATTCTTTTTAAATACTTCAATTTTGTCTTCTAGGTAGTTTGAAATTGTATTTAACATACTGCAATAATTAAAAATAGTACAAGGCTGATGTATTTTTACATGTTTTTTAAGTCTAGAATGCATGCTTTATGAATTTGTTGAATTATATGTGAATTTAGGTAAACTAAGTCTCTTTTTCCATGTAGTCTTTACTTATTGTATAATCTTTAAAAAAAGAAGAAGAAACCAACAAGTTCATGGTTGCTTTAATACATTTTAAACATTCCACATACAATTATTTCAAGTATACAGTTTAAGATTCATTCAAATAGAGGAATAAACTTAACTAATCTTAATAAAATACCCCCAAATAAAGATGCCATAACACATTAATAAACAGTAGATCTTTTTTGTAATACTGAGAAAAATTTGAGAATTTGTATAAAAAAATTAAAAAGAACTACTTTAATAAGTGAATAAAGGAAAAGAAAGCACAAATTAGCATAAGAACTATAAATATCAGGCTGAGGTTGGGGCTTAGTGGTAGAGCGCTCACCTAGCACGTGCCAGGCCCTGGGTTCGGTCCTCAGGACCACATAAAAATAAATAAAGATATTGAATCCAACTACAACTAAAAAATAAATTTTTAAAAAAAAAATAACTATAAATAACCAGTAAACTCACAGTAAACACCTCACAAAGAGGTATATGTGATTATTAATATGATAAAAGAATGTTATACTTTTTTACATAACTACTTAACTAAATTAAAAAACTGGTACCATTCAGAGCTTACAAGGACATGGTAAAAAGTGCCTTCATATATATTTGGTGTGCATAGACATAGGTTTGGAAAGTAATCTGTAAATATGTTCATAATGTCTAAATTTGTATACTCTTTGCCAATAATGCAACATCTAATAATCCATTTTCTCTGGTATAGCTGCCTAACCATGAAAGCACATGCATGCACATGCAATTAATCATAGACTCCCATTCAAAAGAATAGTTGCAAAGAATTTAAAGTTACAATGTTAATAAACAATAAAATGAGAGAAGGAATTGCAGAAAAAATACTACAGAACTACTATTTAGGCTATCATTTTTTAAAATATTTATTTCTTAGGTGTAGATGGATATAACACAATGCCTTTATTTTTATGTGGTGCTGAGGACCGAACCTGGGTCCCGCCCGTGCTAAGCAAACACTCTACCGCTGAGCCATGATCCCAGCCCATCATTTTTCTTTATTAAAATTACAAGTTGAAAAAGCAGGACAAGACTGGAGATATAGCTCAGTGGCAGAATGCTTGCCAGCATGCATAGGGACCTACGTTCAATCCCTGGTACCACAAAGGAAGAAAAGAAATAAGGAAAAAAGTACATAAAGAAAAAATGGTAGCAAATTGTCTACTAACCAATATATGTATATAAATATATTGGATCTTCTAAATAAAATGAAGGTATTCTGAATATGAAGAACTCAAAGAAAGTAAGTGTTTGGACTGTGGCCAAGGAATAGTTAGCTCCACTAGAAATAGCTGATCTCTTAAAACTAGATAAATATCTGTGATGATGTCCCTTTGGAAATCAAGGTTACCTAGGGATAGTTATCAAGTTGATATATTGTAAACTGAGCTGAATATTGCACTAGGAGGATTGGGTATATCAGTCAGGAAGTCAAAAATCCAAGAGATGAGAAGGCAAAGTCTGAAGAACAAGACAAAGACACAATGAAATAAGCTAAAATACTAATTTGAGGTTAACTTGCTGAACTAAATGCTCAGGAGACTTGACAATAACATGACAGAAAGACAATTCACTTGAATAAGAAAGATTTTTCTCACATCTTTATTCACAATTGCATTATACCACTAGTAAAAAGTAATCATTTTCCTTTCCTTGTCAAAAAATATGGATGCTCTCCAATTTGTCTTTTGCTTCTCAAAAATCACAGATAGTTCATTTTTTTTCTCTTTTACCAATTTCTATGAACCTTAACAACCATAACTCAAAACCACAGTTGTTATTTCAATTACTAAAATAATCTTGAGCCTTTTCTTCCTTTTTTTTGATCAACCCTCTACAGAAGTGTCAAGACATCTTTTTCAAATTACGTTTTTCTTATAAAGTCTAACTCTTCCCAAGAATACCAGCTGTGATGAAATATCCTCTCTCAGGCAGCCCCACTCCCAGACTCTCCTTTCTCAGATGGTGTTCTTTGCCACTAGCCTGGATACATTTCCACTTCTTCATCTCCATAAATTAAGGAAAGTTTTCCTTTAAGTATAATAAAACAGAGTGATTAAGATCATGGGTCTAAAACAAGACTCAATTGATTTTAAAATTTAAATACATTATGTTGCAAATATACAACTTTGGGTTGTAAAGTAACCACTCTAGGCTTAGATTTCTTTCTTTCTTTCTTCTCTCTTTCTTTCTCTCTTTCTTTCTTTTTTATTTTGGTACCAAGAATTGAGCTCAAGTGTGTTTAACCACTGAGCCACATCCCTAATTTGCTAACCCTCTCTCTTCCTCCTCCTCCTCCTCCTCCTCCTCCTCCTCCT
>NW_025999905.1:7972587-8100694 GCF_001458135.2 Marmota marmota marmota | reverse complement strand
CTCCTTCTTCTTCTTCTTTTTCTTTTTTTAGACAGGGTCTCAATAAGATGTTGAGGCTGGCTTTGAACTCAGGATCCTTCTGTCTCAGTCTCCAGAATCACCCTGCTAAGCCTTGATTGTCTTATCCATAAAGTACCATAATCATATTTCTCATTTCATAATGTTATCATCCCTAGCTTCTTGTTGTTGTTGACTTGGCACAGAGCCTGGCACATAAATGCTCCTAAACGTTTTTATCACTTTCATTGTCATTTTTAGGAATTTTAGCATTTTTCTTTCATTTTTTAACTGTTTATTACCAGTGTATAAATGTAGACTTCTAAAAATATTCAAAATATTTTTGTTCATTTAAAAATATTACAGTGTAAATTACATAATAAGAAATAACTTACTGGTATGAAGTGATGCAGAATTTGACGTTGACAATGCTCTCCTCATGTTTTGAGCTCTGTTTTTTTCCCCATAATGTATACATATATTTCTTTCCATAGTCTGTTCTTCTAAGTGAAAACCCTTCCTCAAAACTTTATTAATCCAAGGCGAAAGAAATTCAGAGCGCAGATTAAGCTAAATATCTGTGCTCTGGAATATTTTATTTTTCTTCCTTAACACTATTCCTGGTTAAGAATGGTATTATTTTATTGAACTAAAATTCACCAAGGAAAAATGAATGTGTCTAATGAATAAAAGGGAATCTCACCTACTGACTCAAAGGAAGTATAGCTGGGATTCCCAGGAACTAGAGTCAGCAGGTGGCTTTTCTCTCCATTTTCTCTCTGACACTCATTCCCATGCATACTTATTATCTGAAAACTCAATACGTTTTATTTGAAATCTGATTTATCTGTTTATTTTTATTTTAGGCATAGCTGAAATTGGCCATCAGCCTTTGGAATATATAACCTTAAGATACCTGGGTCCAAAAATCCTCCGAATATCACTGGGACTGTTAAATTTTATAGAATAGGATTAGCCTTAAACAACCAACAAATTGAATAGCTTTAAAGCAAATGTGTGTCATTGTCCAATCAAAAATGAACAGAGGTCTTAGATCAGTTGCTCATTAGCAGAATCCATGGGCCACAGCAAATTCTCTGGGGAAAAAAGAAGAGACTAGTGAATTGACTAGCACATTATCAACATCTGCTTTCCTTAAACACCTACCAACATTCTAATCAATATCTCAAAATAATCCTCATTCTCTCCATCAATGACAATAATTCTTAAAACATTCTTAAGGCACCAGAGTGCAATTTGCTCTTCTATTGTGATGCCAAGTACAGCTCTTTTTTTTTTTTTCATTTTTCATTATCTTCTACCATGTTAAAAATAACAGTTTAAAGTTTTAATTAACAACCGACATTAATCTAGGCTCATATTCAATTAAATAAAATTTTAATTTAACTTAGTTAAAATTTGGGAGAATGGGAATTTATTTTTAAAATATCAAGAATTAGGGGCTGGAGTTGTGGCTCAGAGGTAGAGCACTCACCTAGCATGGGCAGGGCCCTGTGTTTGATCCTCAGCACCACATAAAAATAGAATAAAGGTATTGTGTCCAACTACAACTAAAAAACAAAATATTTTAAAAAAAGAATTAAAGAGAAATTGGAGAAAGTGCTTATCTTGTTTTTTACTTAACCTCTTTCACCAAATGCCTCAGTTCCCAGGGGCAGCAAGAGGGCTTTCCAAGACTTAGGTACATTCTTTTCAAGACAATGTTAGCCATTAATGGTAAGGAATCCCATGATACCTTCTTTTCCTATTGATCCTCATAGACATTTTTGACAGGCTACATCTTTAAACTAAAGTGCAAGTGGAAAACAATCTTTTCAGATATATTGTTCATCACATATTTTATTAATCAGTATCATTGAGGATGCAACATCCTCTGACCTGGAAGTTTTGTAACATCCTCTGACCTGGAAGTTTTGTACAACAATGATGTACAAATCAAATATAAGCCCAGGCCATTTCAGCATTCCATCTGAAAATAAATCAAGAGTAGTGATAATCAACTCTACCCATACATTAAAATCAGATGGACTCAGATGAGAAGTTTATAACCTACTAGTAGCCCAGATCCACCCCCCAGTCAATTTAATCAGAATCTTTGGTTGTGAATCTACTCATTTCTTGTTCAAGTTACCTTAGATATTCTAAAACGTAGCCAGGTTTAAGAAAAGCTATAAAGACATATTGGAAGCAGATTCTAGCCAACAGGATCTATTTCTCTAAATGTAAAAGAAAAAAGAAAGAAAGAGGAGAAGAAAAACTGAAAGAAAAAATCCAGAGGAAATGAGGAGGGGAACAACAAAAACAATAAAAAACAAACAAACAAACAAAAACCTATGCTTCCAAGTACCGTGGGAAAGAGGGCTAAGAAGAAAGCAGGCCATTCCTTGGTAGGGAAGGCTGTCCCTCAGTCACAACTTCCAAAGCTGTGTTCTCCATCTCAGGAATGGAGCAGAGGGTATTGAATTCCAATTGCACTGTTCTTTAATCACCTACTCTGTTTAAATACGGAGAGAAATACAATATGTCATTCTTACTGAGACACTCACTATGTAGCTAAGGTAAGGGGTAGAAAGAATACTGAGAAGTAATTGTGATTCCAGGGTCTCAGTGTCTTTCCTCCAGAAAGTAGACTTTAAAAAGTGCCTTAATCAAACTGCCTCTCAATATCTTTGCTTCTCAAGTTACTCAACCATCTTATTTATTCTATGAACTGGTATTGCTGAGCAATCTCTTGGCAAACATTGTTTTCAGGGCTAGGCTTTCTATATGGATCACCCAAACTTACTGCTTACAAAATTCTTGTAGTCTGGTGAATTGCCCAGTAAGTGGTTATAGTGCAATGTGAGTTGGAAATATGGGGAGCTGAATAGAAAACCATAAGAGGTCAAGAAAGATTTCTCTTAGGTAAGTGTTCAAAAATGACTGAAGATGTTACAAATATAAGAAGTTCAAGGGTGGCATGGCAAACAAACAGTGAGAGCAAAACTTTTAAAGTTTTGTGGTTGAATTTCAGTGTGGTTGAATTTCACATTTGAGATAGAGAACTGGGAAGATGAAGTCTCAACAGGAGGGACAATTGTTGAGGGTCAATGTGTGTTTTTATGCACTGATTGTGGTATAATGAGATTATCCAGATCAGTCCAGTAGCTGCAAAGTTAGTTAGGTGTGCCATTTAAAGAATGGTAAGATTCTTAGGGATACAGTTAGAGACTGAAGCAATAGTCCAGAGGAGAAAGCCATTCCGGAAATAAAGTTCTAATTCTATGATAGAGAATGAGTGAAAATATGAACCCATAACCTACACAAAACAATACCTATTGTGTATTTTTAGTGTGTAGTAATTTCCATTTTCACAAGAATTTTCACAAGAATTCTATTTCCAAATATGTAAATATTTAAAATGCTGAGATCAAGTTTTTGTTATCTTCCATTAACTACCAGTAACAATATTATATTATGTAAGAATGACTAAAAATATAGAGCTGACTAATAATATTGTGTTTGGAGATACTCACAGATTTCTACACAGTTCTACACATCTTTACTTATCTCTGTCAAGCCCTGGGGATTTTCAGAGAAAGCACATGCAATGTTAAGTATGTACTTAAACTGTAAGCATCGAACCCTTGGGAACTATCAAGTTATCAGTCTTTACAACTGAAAACATAATGCGATTTAAGTACAGCTACTTTAAATGGTTCAGATTACATTTAGGTAATATTTTGAGTGAGATGAAGACAGATTTCTACCCAAATGACTGGTTTAATCACCTCTATTTGTGTCCCAGGTAGTGTCTTTTTTTGTGAAGTCTACCAAGGATATAGAAAGCATCCTCTCCAAAAAGAATAGGTCCTTATGTTACTGAGGTCATGACAAGTACAATCAAGATATTCTTTCTTCCAAAAACAAAAGCAAAATGTGACATTTGTGATCTTTCGAACTTCTTCATGAAGCTTTTGAAGGAGAAGTCTACCAAATTGAGCTTTATGCCCTGAAAATATTCTTTTCATTCACTTTTTTTAAATTTAAATGATTTTATTTTTTAAAATACAATACAGCAGAATGCATTACAATTCTTATTACACATATAGAGCACAATTTTTCATATCTTTGAATATAAAGTATGTTCACACCAATTCTTGTCTTTATACATGTACCTTTTTTGCATTACAATTCTTATTACACATATATACCACAATTTTTCATATCTCTGTTTGTATATAAAGTATGTTGACACCCAATTCATATCTTCATCTTCATACATGTACTTTGGATAATGATGTCCATCACAAAGGACTAAAAACATCATACTACAGGGACGCAGCCACATCAATGTTTATAGCAGCACAATTCACAATAGCTAAACTGTGGAACCTACATAGATGCTCTTCAGTGGATGAATGGATTAAAAAAGTGTGGCATATATACACAATGGAATTTTACTCAGAAATAAAAGAGAATAAAATCATGGCATTTGCAGGTAAATGGATGGCATTGGAGAAGATAATGCTAAGTGAAGTTAGCCAATCCCCCCCCCCCCCCCAAAAAAAAAAAACAAATGNAAAAAAAAAAAAATGCCTAGCCTAGTGTTTTCTCTGATATAAGGAGGCTGACTCATAGTGGGGTAGGGAGGGGGAGCATGGGAGGAATAAATGAATTCCAGATAGGGAAGAAGAGGGGTGGGAGGGAAAGGAAGGAGGCAGGACATTCACTTCATTTTTTAAAATATATTTTTAATTGTCAATGGACTTTATTATATATTTTTTTTTATTTGTGGTGCTGAGAATCGAACCCAGTCCCTTACAGATGCTAAGTAAGCGCTCTACCACTGAGCCATAACCCCACACCCTCCTCATTCACTTCATTTGTAATCCACAAAGAATGTTATATGTAAAATAAGAAATACCTTGAGGCAAGTAACTAATGTCTACAATGTTTCATTGTTTATGCTCACAAACAATTTTTTAATCCCTAGAGTAGACCAAAAGCCACAGCCAATTCAGTTACCCATGGAAGCATTTGCATTTCATCTTCCAAAAATGCTTATTTTTCAGCCTCATAGATATGTTTGTCCTCCAGTTTACTTTTTCTCCTGATTTTCTAATTGTGTCCAGAAAAGAGAAAAAACTATGGCCTCCACAAGACATATATTTTAAAATACTCAAATTAATTTCTCTGCTTCTGTCACAAGAGGAGGAGGAGGAAGAGGATGAAAAGGAGGGAAGGAAATGAGTGAGTGTGGAGCCACTTGACTATTATTTTTGGACGGAAAAGTTTATACCACATGCTCAGGAGAGATTTTAATGTCTTTTCATTGAAGCAGCACTCCAAGGGAAACTCTAGAATGGTGCCCCTCCCATTCCACAAGCTCCATATCAAATCATACAAAAGCAGATTGTGATAATGCCTTGATTATTTAATAGTAATTAATTTCAGTTACTTTAAAGTTATATAGGAAATAAAGACTAATTTTCCAGTTCTAAAATCAAGTTAAATCAGTGCTAGGATAAAAGATGGGACTTTTCTGGACTTTAGGATACCATGAGAAAGTTAGTGATGCAGGAAGTCACCACTGTTCACTGACTGAGAAACCCTCACAGAAGGTCGGGGACAAAGGACTCATTATTATCCTGGAGAACATGTTGGTAGTGATTAAAATAAACTGGATTGTGGAATAGTAAATAGTTCAGGAGGTGGTATTTTGGTTGCCACGTCGATCTACATGAAGTGATTCATAGATTATCTGATACCCTCTTGGTAACTAGAAACCACTTCCATCATTTGTTATGAGGCCACAACAAAAGCTTACAATTATAAATTAAAAATAAAATGCTTTGTGTATTAGACACAACTATATATTGCATGACCTCAGAAACTGCGTAATTTATAGTCAGAAATTGGTTATAGGATGGCTTTTCCACTGCAGTTTACACTGCTGCTGGTAGATGGCACTGTCAGGATGTGATTCAAGGTTACCGAGAAACACATTTCCCATCCTTCTCAGAATTTCAGAAGCCAGTTCCATATTTGCAGTCTGTTTAGGGACTTCTCTTAGGTATTAAACACTCTGAGAATTAATTTTTCAAGTAATTATCAGAAATGTCATTATACTTTGTGAAGTATTTGGGGGTTAATTATTGTTCCAGATATTGTTGTATTCTGGTGTTCCTGACAGAAGCTCACTTCACCAGCACTTAAGCATATTTTCCAATTTTTCCTTTCTTTTCTTTTTCTTTTGTCTTGTGTTTCTCCCCACATTTGGGATATCGTGATGAGTTATGCAGATGTAGACATTTGAAGCTGTTTAAGAAACAAGACCCTTCTTGTCTACATCTGTGACTGTATTATCTTCAGCGAAATTTTCCATTCTAGAATACGTAAAACTTTAAACTCATGCAGTGCTAAAAAAAAAGGAAAAGAAAAAAAATAGTAAATTCCTTTTTCTCATCTTAAGCACTGAAGACTATCTTGTTCATGTAAGAGGTTAGCAAATAATTTGAAAATGTAAGAGAAAGGATTCTGAAGTTTGTAGGAAAAGCAAATAATTCAGAGGGAAAAAACACAGGAACTAAACAAAGAAATATATCTTTCAGGTACAGTTTCCTTAGTGCTAGAGTGGTAAAATCAGCCATTTTTCATGGTTCAGTCAACACAAGTTCAAAACATCTGACCACTGGAAAAATAGGGATTTTCCACATCTACATATTATGGGTCATTTTTTAAATAACAACAATAATAACAGTAATATAACACTTTTTTAGAAGTGTGTCCCTAAATCTACTCCAATATTAAAAATTAAAATTTAATTGCCTAAAGGAGTTATCCCCTGTTGTTTTATATTCCTAATTTAAAATGCAAACTTTTAAATAATGCACAAATACAGTATTTGGAAAAAACGTTTTTGTTCAATGGATTACAAAATTAAGAAGTTTCATCTGTTACCCAAAAATGCCTATTTTCTCATAGTTATAGATTAAAAATTCATAAAAAGCACCTTAAATATTTTAAGATTGGCTTTCCGTATTTAAAGCAAGTAAGGAGTATTCTTGAAGGTAATATCTATGTCTCATGTTTTCTCTGTAAAGGTCACACAGCATTTAATGTAGGCCACGTATATATTGGGCACTTAATTAAGAAGCATTCTTTATTTGAGTCATTAATACCTATAACCTATAAAAGTAGATGGTTTAATATTTTGACTTTTATTTTAGAATTCAATTCTGGAATATCTGAAAATATTATATGCTTGCTAAAATTATGAAACTGGAAAAGAAAAAATATAAAAAGATCCTTTCATCTAAATAAAATATATCATTAGCATTGTTTATCTGTGTAGATTACTGTTATTTCCAGCTATAACCTGATACTTATTGCATCATTTGGATGTGTGACTTAGTTAAACATGTAATATTTAGTATCTGCTATATTGAAGAAATGTTATGCCGCTTAAAGTGGTGGTTCATATTTACTGATGAGAATTATATAAGTTAAAATTCCCTTAGGGAGACAAGAATTTGGGAACCCACATATATATCTTCCTGACATCAGGACAGAACTGTGGGAAAGAATGAGACAGTAGTCACACAGGATAAGTTTCTTTGTTTACAAAGAACTGTGATCTTTTTGACCTCATTTTAAATCAAGTCAATGACTTTCAGTTACTCATTATAATTTTTTGCTGTTGTTGTTGTTATTTTTCTTGTTTTATTCTAATAGTCTAATAGTGGGTTTATTGCTGTGTGAGTGGGGGATGATCTACACACACACACACATACACACACACACATATATATATATATACAAATTTATATTAATTGCATTATAAACTCATGTATTTACATATATATTTAGAATATGTACCTGAACATTTGTCATTAGAGCAATGGTGATTATAAACTATGCACCTTGAGGCTACTATTATTTGCATCAGCCTCTGTACCATAAACCTGCATGAGCATCTCTCCTTTAATAATAAGCATTCCTCAAACTCCCAGATTTGGCCTTGTTAGTGTAATATACCTTTTTAAAGAGACTGGTCTGAAATAATTTTTTTTTTAGTTAAAATAAGTGTCATTTTATGATCTCCTAATTAGTTCAGGAAAAATTGTATTGTTGTTCAGCATATCAAACAGTGCTCAAATACAAATGTTGCATTTTATAGGTGTTGTAAAAAATGTCACATATCTTTAAATCAAACTCCTTCACAAGAAAATATTTCATATTCAAATATTCTAAATGTAAAATTAAAACAATTGAATAGAATTTGACAAGGCATCAGAAATTTTGCTTAGAGCTTCTGACTGCTGCTAGTATTTCTTTGATTCTATCAATATTATTTTGCCTCAATATCTTCCTTTCTTTTGAAATTAAGCTTAATTTGTTTTTTTTAAATTAAAATACAGCTGAAAATGCATATTATATAATTTATTTTATATTATAATATATAGATGCTTAAATTACATGTGGTAGTAATTGTAAATTGTAAATGTGAAATTTTACTTCATACACATTGATTAATGATAAAATATCTCAGTATTTCTCTGTATCTGGAGTTGGACTCAAATAAATTTTCAGGCATAGAGTTTTTAAATGCAGGCTTGCTTTCTTCCTGTGAAGAAGGTATCTTATGAATTTAAAATAAACATGAAAATTGAATAGGAAGAAAGCATGTTTTCACATAGTGTCATTTTCTTTTTATCATATGTATGGCAAAAATAAACACTGCACTCTTGGTTCCTATTCTACTTTGATGTGGTGTGTGGATATGCATGCTCACAAACACAGAGTGAGAAAGGGAAATTGTCATTTGTGTTAATAATTAGGATGAATTTATCTGTCAAGGAGTCCTCCTTTCACCTTGTTGATGCTCCTCAGAGATCTGAATTGGCTGCATGATTCCCCTCTGCTAGCTCTGCCTGTTCCCACCAAACTCCAATTATTCTCTAGTTCCTTCTTCAAACAGAATATAATTGACATCTTTATTTCTGTTCTCCTTTTCCTGAAGGAAGAACACAGAACCCCACTAGCATTGAAAAGAATCTTCATAGCTATTAACAAACAGAAAGGAAAGCTGTAAAGAGGGGCTCCACTTTTATCTTCCTCTAATTTTCCTCCTCTTCCTCCCTTTGTCTTCCACTTAGAGAAAACAGAGACTTAAAAGCACACAGGAACAATTGCTGTAAGGGGTATGGGAATGTGTGGTGTGGTTCCTGTAGAGTCCTGAGTACTCCAAGGCATTCTCATTGGCAACAAATCTCTGAGCATCTTCTTTTATCTCTTGGAGCATCACCTCTGCAGGAAAAGTGATGGATGAGACTCATATACCCAGGAGAAGTGAGGTGGGCTAGGAGACAAAAGCTTTCTGTCTTCACCTTGATCATTCTCTGTCACTACCAGACCTGATGGCGTAAACACTGCCCTTCCTTAACTGCCCTTCCTTACCCAGAGTTAAAGTGAAGTAAGTACATCCCAAAAATTACATGAAGTAAGAAATGTGACTAGAGTCAAAGGGAACAAAATTAATAAAATTGTGTGTGTGTGTGTGTGTGTGTTGTAAATGTTTTAGGCAACTTCAGGTTGAAATCAGTGTAATAGGAGAGGAAGGTCAGGAGTGAGGAATTCCCCTGGACTATCATTTAAAAGATTTTTCCCAATCTCTAAACTAGAAAGAAGACTGTTGATTCTCAGTGACATTTGGGCTTAAGGGACATATTTAAGTTGGGTGGATGCATATTGAGAATGCATCTCCATTTTAAATCGTGCATTGATTTCCTTAAAAGGATTGCCTTTCTTTGTTTTCAGCCACATTAGACACTCTCCCAGAATGTTCACAGAAAGTTACAGAAGTGTGTGTGTTTCCAAGAATAACAGAAAAATTGTAACACTTGTCAGCATAAAAAAATGAACCTGCAGACTGAATGAAGCATGTATATATTAAAATAGTCTTGCATTGTAACAATTCCTTTCTATGTGAAAAAAATTGAGTTTATTTCTACAAATTTCATTTCCATCTTCATTTTTCCATATTTTCAGCTCTCACCTTCTCTTCAAATTCCAAAGAGACTTTAGTAAATGAAATTTGCTAAATTAATGCATCTAGTTAATCCCAGAAATACAAAATCCTGTGCATACACTGAGAGTGTGAGGGTTTTTTTTTTATTTTCCCCTCAAATATGTTCTGGAATTCAGTTTAAGGAACACAGTTCCAATAGTATCAACTTTCCAATCTGTGTGGATTTACATATGAGTAACAAGACCATTCTTGGCTTAGAATTATTGCTATCCAGGTTATTTCAGGCTTACAACAATGATAAATACTCTCTTGAATAAAGTGGCATTCTGATATTATGTAAATGAAAGCAATACTAAGCTAACCCTATAAGATTTTAAGTGGAAAATAGTTACAGATCAATAAGTCTAACATATTAACATAATTTGTACCATATACAATAGAGTGTGTGTGTGTGTGTGCGTGTGTGTGCGTGTGTATGTGTCTGCTTCACTGCCTCAAGCTTCTCTCATAGTACAATGGCTCCCCTAAGAGGGTTACAATATTCCATTGACTGCTCAGTGGATTCATTTGCTGTGAGTTATTTCTGGCCAGTGGAAAGCACACAGTTAACTTTTGGGTATTATTCAACTAGGCACTCTATGATTTTACCAGACTGTTTCTGTAGGAATAAATCTGTGTATTATTTGTCTAGTCAAAAACAGAGCATGCTGACATGGAATCAGTGGGGAATTGGAATGTGGATCAGAGTCGGAGAGAAGAGTAAGAAGCAATGTGCTTATTTTAATAATACACCCAGGATGAAAAAAAACAAAATATTCTTTTATTCCTCCCCCCACCAAAATGAATAAGTTATTGAAATAATGTGTATATGGAGTTATATTCAGGAAAACCTAATCTGTTAAACTCCACTGCACAGATATTTAATTCATCTTTATATTATGTCATTCTGCTGTCATTGGGTTCTATTCCCAATATTTCTTATTACATTTCATCATCTTAAATATCATCTTATGGTACTTAACTTAGGGACATAAGTATACAGTACCCAAAGTCCTGGGAATATGTTCCTTACTGACCTCCTCATTGTATACATAAAAAGAGCAGGTACTCACACACGTACCCTCCCACACACTTTACCCCCCCCAACATGACTTTACCATAGTAATGCTCAATGAGAAGTACAAAAGGAACCCTCAAAACTCAAAATAAGAAAATAAATAACATGACTTAAAAATGGACCAAACTCTTGAACAGATTCCTCATAAAAGAAGATATACAGCTGGGGTTGTTGGCTCAGTGGTAGAGTGCTTGCCTGGCATGTTTGAGGCATGGGTTCGATCCTCAGCAGCACATATAAATAAATACACAAACAAACAAACAAATAAATAAAGATTCATTGACAACTAAAAAAAATTAATAAAAATAAGAAGATATACAGATGGTAAATACCATATGAAAAAATGTGCCACATCACATATAACCAGGGAAATGGAGAGTAACTAAGAGATAATACTACATGTGTGTTAGAATGATCAAAATCCAGGTTACTGACAATACCAAGTGCTGGTGGGGATACAAAACAACAGGGTTTCTGATTCATTGCTTGTGGAAATGCAAAATGGCAGAGACATAATGGAATATAGATTTTACATTTCTTATAAAAGTAAACGTGTTTGTTTTACGATCCAGCAATCACACTCTGATATCTACCCAAAAGAGCTGAAAATTTGCATTGTTATGATACCTGCACATGGATATTTATGGGAGCTTTATTCATAATGCCAAAACTTGGAAGTAACAAAAATGCCCTTCAGTAGGTAAATGGAAACAATAAACAGCATTAATTGTTTCTATTTATTATTTAAACAATAAACATCAGGACAATTAAATATTATTCAGGTATCAACTTATGAAAAGATAATGGAGGAAACTCAATTGGATGTTAGTGAAATAAGCCTAGGTGAAAAAGCTATACATTGTTGAGATTCCAATTATACAACATTCTGGAAGAGGCAAGACTAGAGATGGTAAGATCAGCAGTTCACTAGGTTTGGGTTGAGGGAGGGATGAATAAGAAGAACACAGATGTATTTTAAGACAGTGAACAATTCTGTATGATACTATAATGATGGAGATATGTCATTATATGTTTGTCAGAGGTCACTGAATGATGCAAAATACCAAAAGTAAACCCTAATATAAAGAATGAATTTAGGGTGAAAATGATGTATCTGTGTAGGCTTATGGATAGTAACAAATGTACTATTCTGGTGCTGGATGTTTAATACTACCTGAGATTGTTTATGAGTGTGGCAAATGTTATATGAGCAGAAAGTTCTGCTCAACATTACTGTGAATCTGATATTCCTATAAAAAATTAAGTATATCACAAAATTAAAACAAAAACCTTAGGAGAATGCTTTTCTTTAATAAACCAAGTAAATTATATATTTTTAAAAAACATAGGTGTAAAACACTTTTCCATCCAAGATATAAAATACTTTTTTATGCATTGTATTCTAACTATAAGGTGCTTGAAGTCTTGTCAGTACTTCACAGGTGTTTTTACTAATCATCACCATCACAAATACTAAATAGATCCTAATGTTTAAATTCATTTTATAAATGGGAACGTGAATGAATTGGGAAGTTACATGTTAAACTAATACTTGATTTTCTGTAATGCTGAGAGAGTTAAAATAATATATTGTTCCATTTTCATTTTAGCCATGAATTACAACCTCTTTTCAGCTAAATCATTTTGTTAGAGCTAACCAGCAAGATAAGGCAAATTCTGTTTGATCTGTGTAATGATTTCTCTTCTTTTCTTTCTTTTTTTCCTTTTCCCTGCCCTTTTTGAAACTACTAAATTGACAGTGGAAAAATTATCTGCTAATTAACAATAGAAAATTTTAGAAGAAGATAGGAAAATAGGCATAAAATAAATTCAACAGTTCTGGATTTCTCAAAACTGGGCAATTAAATTTTAGCTGAAATTATAAAAAAAAAAATGTGGAAGTACTAATTTACATTCTTCTAAACTTGTCTGGTACTGAACTGTATGTGATGAATCTGATTCCTAAAGGTAGGTAAAGTCCATTTCCTTTTGTATAATTTTCCAGAATAGTTTTGAGTTTAAAAAAATTAAACATTTGATTTATTTTGATTACTTAAGTTTGTTTGGTTTTGTTTATGTAATACATAATAAACCCTCGGATATAACAGTTCTGTTTTGTGTACTTTATGCTTCTACAATTGGAACCAATAATATCTGCTCAGAGGTTTCCTAGATACGGCACAAAATCCATGACTAATATAAATGACAGTTGGACAGAAGACTAGGCAAATCCTTTCCATGATGAGAAACAATATAGCAAGTGTTCAACATGTTTCAGTTAAATTAATGAATGAATGACTTAGTGGAATTATGAATGGACATTCCCAAAGGGTTCTCATAAATAAATCTGAAAATCTTCCTCTAACACATGAAGTTTTTTAACCCATAAAGGTGAGAAAAATGTTTTTTCTTTTTTCTAATGGTGTATTTTATGATAGTAAAATTTATATTAGCAATACTCAACATGCAATATTTTAGGAACCATTCCATTTGTAAGCCTTTAAAAATCCTTTTGCTGCTGGATGAAATGGGAACTATTATAACCACAGTTTTCCTGCACCACAGCAGTTATGAATGGTCTTTTTCTAAGTGGCATTTCCATCACATGGATTGAATTTTAAACTATTTTTTTCAATGACCAATCAGACATTATAAAATAGTTATGCTACTGACTTGGTATGTGTTCAATGTCAAGCCACGTTTTTCCATTGACAGCTTGAGAAGGTTGTAAAACCATTAAAAGTTTAAACTTGTGGTTCAAAGGGGGTTTTTGCAGTTAGGCTGCTTTTAATTTTCTTATTCTATTTAGTGAACACCTGCCTTTCCTTGGGTGTTAAACTAATGTACAACTGGTTGGATTTTGTTTGTAACCCAGATAAAAATAGAAAAATATTAAATATTTATAAAGAAATAAAAAGGAAGGAACTATTTATAGTTAGACTTTGCACATTCCTAAAAATATACTCGTAAAATTATTTTTAATGAGTAATTAATCACTTAAGATAATGGCATATTACTTAAGGAAAGAATGACTTCTGTGAGACTGACTGTTGGAGGTTCTAGAACAGTAATTTTAGAGGAAACAGCCTTTTGCTAGTCGCTGTTAATCTGAGCACCAAAATGAATAGAGATTCTCCTAAAGGACAACATTGTATTATCTACCTTTGTACCAAAGCACCTCATATGTGTGCAACACAGAAGTCATTTGATTAATAACTGTTAGACTGAATCAAAATAAGTATCTTTTCAAACAATCTTTCTTTGTGTCAACTAACTTTTGAACACCGACTTTATATCAGGCATTCTTTTTGGTGCTCAGGCTGCAGAGATGAAAAAATAATTTGTTCTATCTTCAAAAAGTCCCAGTCTAGTAGAGGAGAAAGATAAATGTATAGAAATAGTTAGATGCAGCTAGTGACATAATACAGCAGGCTTTTGACTCTGACTTCACATTAGAATCACCCTAGTAATTAAAAAACAAAAACGACTCACACTATTCTCCCTAGCCTCTGAAAACCATTATTCAACCCTTTACTTCCATGAAATCAGTCTTTTTTTTGATTCCACATATGAATAAGATAACACAGTATTTGTTATTCTGTGCCTGGTTTATTTCACTTAACATTCTCCAGGCTCCTCCATGTGTTAAAAAATGACAGCATTTCAGCCTGTTTATGAATGGATAGTATTCCATTCCACAAATCCACCACATATACTGTATTTACTTTATCCATTCTCATCCATTGGAATGAGGAGAGCTTGGTCAATGGGTAAAGTGTTACAGAGACCAGAAACAAATTTTTGTGTTCTTGTATAGTATAGTAATGGAATAATAAGAAATTATATATTTTAAAGTAACTAGATAAAAGATTTTGAATGTTCTCACCACAAAGAAATGATAAATGTTTAAAAGTAATGACTAAGTGTGGTATGGTAGTGCATATTGTAATCCTAGCCCCCCAGGAGGCTGAGGCAGGAGAATACCATGTTCAAAGCCAGTTTGGGCAGCTTAGCAAGACTTATTTACTTATCACAAAATAAAAAATAAAAAGTTCTTGGGGTGAAACTTTGTGGTAGAGCACCCATGGGTTCAATCCCCAGTACTATACATACATACATACATACATAAAGTAATAAAGTAATGGATAAACGAATTATCTTGATTTGATCATTACACAGGTTTATATGTATCAAAATATCACACTGTACCCCATAAATATGTACAATTGTGTATCGACTAAAACAATAAAAAATTCCATGCCTAGGTGCCACTCCAAATCAGTTGTATGTATGCATTAAAATAATCAGAACCAGATTTGGATTTTATTCTTTTGGCAGTATTATTTAGGTTGAATTTGATGAGCTCTAAACTAAAAGCAAAATAACATAGAAGTTACTGTATGAACTCAACTATAGAGATGATCATGAAGACAAAGAAGTAAACGTGTTTAAGAGATAGAATAGTAAGATTTAACAATGAGTAAAGTTTTATGGCTAAGAGAAATAGATGGTTGTATAATGAACTATTTCTTAGACCTAGTCATAGTAAGAAGGGTTGATCAGAATGAAAAACACTGTCTAGTTTCTGTCAGGAATTAATCTTGGACAGAGCATATGTATCAGGAATAAAGGCAATCTGATTTTCATATCCCTCAGTGCATGCAGTGAAGGTTCACAATTATAGATTGTTCAATCACAAGATTTTATGCAACCAAATATACATTTTATACAAATCTCATTGGAATTCCAATGAGTGCTAAAATTTTCCTACTGAGCAGATATGCTGAATAAAATTAAATATTTTGTATCTACTTCACTTACTTTAAAAATGTGAACTATGCTAGAGAATTTCCGTATAGCATGTATTATAGTTTCATTTCAAAGGGTATAAAATAATGTTCAAGTTTTTCAGTGACCTCAGTCCCAAAGCTTTCAATATCTCATGTGATTTTCATTTAAGTAGTAATTCTGCTTCCATAGGAATTTTTATTACCCTCAGTTAATGAGGTATATATAGCATGCTTCATTGATGTAATATTGATTTTCCTTCTTATATATTAGTTTCCATAGCTTTGTATTCCATACCTTTATGGTATATATATCACACACAATTTGTATTCCATACCTTTATGGTATATATATATTAACCACACAGGACATTAATGTTTTCATCAATTGTTTTTTAAATCTGTTGGTATTGTTGAATGATGGTTCTGAAACCAGTTTGAGATCCTGCATCTAACAAATCACCACAATTTGGAAATTAATATAGGTGAGTAGCAAAGCTCAAATAGGAGAATCTGAAGAAATGTGCTTAGAAGGCCTATTTTTAAAGCATTTTAAATTATGTGTATTTCCATCTCTTCTATTTATCAGGAATAGTGAATTCTCAAATTCACTAAAATGACATTTTAGAATATATCTTTTTCAACTAGTTTTCAATTTACATTGTAGTATAAGCCAAATTAAAACATTAAATCAGATTTTAAATCAAATGAAATATTTCAATTACCCCTTTTTTTAAGAGAGAGAGAGAAAATTTTTTAATATTTATTTTTTAGTTTTCGGTGGACACATCTTTATTTTATTTTTATGTGGTGCTGAGGATCGAACCCAGCACCAGGCAAGTGCGTTACCGCTTGAGCCACATCCCCAGCCCAACCTTTTTTTAAAAAAAGAAAGAAAGAAAGAAAACAAATGAGAAAGTATAGAAATGATACTTAATACATGCTTAAGTTTGAGAGCTACCAACTACCAGCTAATAGCTATTAAGCATTATTTCTGCTAGGCATTGCTCCATTTACCAGACATGTAGCACCTCTGTAAGTCCTCACTCCAATAACAGTTCAGGCATTACATCCTGCTTATAGATGAAGACACTGAGGTGCATTGGGCCCATTGCTTGAGGTCATGAAACTTGCATCTGATAATAAAGCTTTCAAATCTAGGCATTCTGACCTGCTCTTAAACTCTTTGCCTCTCAAACTCATTAAACTGCTGCTTCCTGCAGGGGATCTATGGAGACCAAACAAGCATAACTGAAACAATTAGGGAGACACACTTAGCAGTTTCACATTATCGATGATAAATGCTGTAGGTGCTTAGAGAAAGTAGAAAATCAATAAAGCTCTCATATCATGAGGATATTGGTTGTAATTTTAAAGTATTGAAGCAATGTAATCCTTGCCTCTGAGTGCTCTTCAAATTTAGACAAATTATTTTTTGGTAACTTATTGTCAAATTGAGAAATAACTCTTCTCTAGTTAAGGGTTATTTTTTTAGAAGCAACAAATCCTATATGTAGATGACTAAAAAAATATAGGAAAAGTGAGTCTTGGACTTAATTTTGCAGCTTTTAGAAAGCAAGAAAAATGGAAAGTGAAAAAGCCAAGGAAGGGACACTCTACCTCCAAGCTGCATCCATCTAAACAGGATAGACATTCTCCTGCCTTTAAGGGAGAAGGCTGAGAAATGGTCATGAAATTCTATGGAAATTTAATTCTATGGACTAAATTAGATCTGAATTCAAAATTTATGATGGGAATATTTATTTTGCATTTCTATGGAAAGTTTTCCACATATAACTATCTCTAAAGTTTAAGAAGAACTTTTAAGAACTTAAAAAAAAAAGTTCTTCTAGGTCAAAGAAACATTTTTGAGGAGATCAAGTAAAAGGAAGAAAGCATTTTAATCACCTGATTACCCTCTGTGTCATAATACAAGGGCATTTTCTTTTCAATCAGAAGACTCAAAAGAAAAATTTCTGACCATTTGGGATATATAAGCTTTTGTGGATGTTGATAAATAATCACAACTCTTTATACTATTTAAAGTATCAATTTTCAAAAGCATATTTAGAAATTGCTATGTAAAATGATATATGATTGAGAAATGTTTTTTTTTTTTTGGTCTCATTGTGTACCTTTATGAAATACTTTTATGCCTTATCTTGGTTTCAACAGTAACATTCCAAGATTCATGTCCACCTGGAAAACCGGAATGTGACTTATATGAAAATAGAATATTTAGAGACACAAAAGTTAAAGTGAGGTCATTCTAAAGTGGGCTCTAAATTTAATATGGCCAATGTTTTTAAAAGAAGAAAAGAGACACAGTGAACAAGGCCAAGTAAAGATGGAGGCAGGAGGGATGCAACTGCTGCCAAAAAACACCAGGGACTGCTGGCACCCACCAGAGGAATTCCCCAGAGCCTTGGGGGTAATCTGGCCACCATCTAGATTTCAAACTTCTAGCCTTCAGAACCATGACAGAATAAATTCCTATTGTTTTAAACTATATAGTTAATGGCGATTTGTTATAGAAGCCCTAGGAACAGGCTTACACTCTTCATATGCACCTTCCACACAGGTGTCCTCACTCATAATCCTAATAAAATTATGGCTTAAGTCTTTCAAAGCACTTTTCAAGAATTCATGACCTTCACATCCCTTTAAACTACTTGAAAGACAGAGCTTTAAACAGTGTTTAATTTTCTCACTCAATGCTCACTTATCTCAATTCTTACTGTATCAGTTTATAAAATACTTTGACACTATTTTAGTTTTTGTGAAGTATGTATGTTTGATCTAACAACTCAATTGTTTTCTGTTTTAAGCAATTTTTGAAGATGTGTTTATAGTACTATAAACAAATTAAAAATGTAACTCTTGCAATTCTGAGGTCATTTCTGGTTGTGGGGGTAAAATCATATTGTTTCTTTTCCTCCTTTTTTTCTCTATTCATAATATAATTTCTCTAAACACTTAAACTCATTGAGTTCTTTCTTTTCACATTAACATGTCTTTATGAATAATGATTTATAGTTCAAAATAAAGTAATTGAGAGTGACCCATATGAAACTTTGCAAATATTTAAAATATTAAAATGCCATCCATTTCCCTGTNTGATATATCAAGAACTATGTAATGTTTTGAACAGCCAACAATAAAAAATTTAAAAAAATAAAATAAAATAAAATATTAAAATGTGACATTCCATTTCCTATAAGATATTATTAGGAGAATCCATTTTAAGAAAATTCATTATCTTATGTTTGAGCAAACATGAGAGTTGCTTGATATTCCCTAATTCCAGATCAATGTATTCTTAGATGCTGAATTGTAATTTATGGTTGAAAAAACAAGTTGCAAATTTGTGTAAAAATGTGACTCTTTTGTAAAATTTGTGACTTGCAAAGCACTTTATTTTATTTTTACATGTGCTTAAAAATTTGATTCATAGTTTTTTGAGATCTTAATGAAAAAAAATATTTAGTTGACTTTTTTTTTTTTTTGTACTAGGAATTGAACCCAGGAGTGCTTAACCTGTGAACCACATTCCAGGCCCTTTTTATTTGTTTGTTTGCTTAGAGCCTTTCTAAATTGCTGAGGCTGGCTTTGAATCTGGAATCTTCCTGCCTCAGTTTCCACAGGTAGCTGGGTTTACAGGCATGTGCCACCATGCCAGGCTATTAAATTGAGTTTTGTTATCTCAAGTTCTTTTTGGTCAGGATCTTCATGCCCTTCTCCCCACTCCCCACGTTCCTCCAGCCTTGGCACCAGGGATTGAACTCAGGGCACTTTGCTCCTGAGCCATGTCTCCAACCCTTAAATTTATTTTATTTTTTTTTTTACTGTTGTCTAATTTTTTTTTAATTTTTTTAAGAGAGAGAGAGAATTTTTTAATATTTATTTTTCAGTTTTTCAGTGGACACAACATCTTTATTTTATGTGGTGCTGAGTATAGAACCCAGCGCCCTATGCATGCCAGGCTAGCGCACTACCGCTTGAGCCACATCCCCAGCCCCTTGTCTATTTATTTTTATGTGGTGCTTAGGACTGAACCCAAGGCCTCGCACATACTAGGAGAGCACTCTACCGCTGAGCCACAACCCTAGTCCCTAAAAAATTTTTATTTAGAGACAGGATTTCACTAAGTTGCTGAAGGCTTCACTAGGTTGTTGAGACTAGCTTTGAACTCACAATCTTCCTGCTTTAGCCTCCCAAATCGTTGGGATTATATGCATGTGCCACTATGCCCAGCTCATGCCCATATTTTTAATGCATTATGACATTATAAAATTTAGTAATTATATTTTTTTACTATTGATTATATTACTTATTGTAGATTTTATTACAGATACACAAAGAAAATATTGCATATAAAGCTCAAACATCTGTAAAATGCTGAGTACAAAAAAAAAAAAAAACATAAAAAAAGAAACCAAGACTGGCAAGCAATATATTATCTTTAATATCCTAGTGATAATCAAAATTCTACAAATTCACCTTTAATAACAAAGTGATAATCATGCAAAATTCTACAATCTCATCCTAATATATAGAAATGATAATGATTTGTACACTTTTTAAAGTTTCCATGAATTACAGGAGAATATCTTCATCATTTATCTCTGAATAATTATCTAGCTGCTTCACTTGTATTCACCCTGTCTTCCCCATATATTCTTGTTTCCATAATTATTGTCTTTCCAGCTCTTTCTCAATTATCCACTCAATAAATATTGAGCCTGGAGACATACTAAGGAAGAGCAACATGATTATTAGTTTCCTCCCTCATGCTTAAATTTCATAATGATTGAATCTTTCTCAGAAAACAAACAACAGCAAAATACTTCGACTCTTTGCCTCTCCTTCAGATACCGCAATAATTTTTTTTCCTAGTCACATCTAAATTTCTGACCATCACTGCACTCCTCTCCACCTTGCCTGCTGCACTCTGGGTCCCCTGCTGCTCTGATGTAACCTTCTCAGTACACCTCATCACGTGCTTTTCTGGGTCTTTTCTCAAATATAATGCTCCAAAATATCTGTACTCTACTTGAAAATGTTCATCACCCACTTCTAAAATTTGTCTTACTCAAAATACTGTTTGCTTGCCTTTTCTTCTCTAATCACTTCTCTGAGGAGACTTCCTCATAGCTTTTTATCCTTCTCTTTCTAACTCAGAAATAAAGCATTGTCTTTGTATTGTTTCCCTTCATACCATCTCATAGCTCTGGTTCCAAAAATCGTTTTTGTCCTTGTTTCTTATTCAAGTTCCAATTCATCAAATGTAAGGGTACATTCAATATGGAACCATTAGCTGAAATTTCATGCTTTTTAAATAACAGTCACCACCTTCCTAAGATGGATCCTTTTTGATGTTTCAAATTCTGTCAAATAAATAAAATTCTCCTAGCCCACCAGGATGTACTGTGTGGTCATCAATCACTACTCTTTTGATCTCAAGATATAAACAACAATTCTTACTGAATTTGATGCTCTAAGCAAGTCAGAAGCATTTGCCATAAGTAAAATTTCAACCACCCTTCAAATTTATGCTGTTTTATCTTCTGACAGAGCCTCTACACGATATTCTAATATTCTTAATAGAGTCAATTTCTCTTTTCTCTCTCCTTCAATTGTTATCTAGCTGCTTCGTATATGTAAATCTTGTCTGCCTAAAAATGCAGCAAGTTTCCTCAGGAAAGGCTTTTCTCTGTACTTTGAAAGTGCTCTCTTTATGACTAAGCACTTCCTTGGAGCTGCCATCACATTTCATCAGGTCTTATTGGACTTGAAATCTTAGTTGATTAATTTTTAGCAAATGTGAATTAGTGTTTAGTAACTAAAGTTATCATAAAAATATGAAATGTTTTAGTAATTATTCATATAAAAATTACATTTTTTAAATAAAATGATGAGGTTCAACAGAAAAAAATAAACCAGAGGAAACCATCTGTACTAATATCCATTTGTTACTCATTTCAGAAAAGAAACAGTAAAACCAAATGCTTACAAATATAAGAATCTATAAACTTAAGTCATATTGAAGTAAGCATTTATCCTCCTTTTATAAATGTATACAAATATATTTTATTTTAAGGTAAATTATTTAATACTTTTAACCTGAATTTTTCACTTTAAAAGTCAAGCTATTAAAATTGACTCTATGATTTGTATGATTTGCCTTAAAAAAGTAGTAGGGTACACATGGTTTATATGTATATTATCTCTCAAATAAAGCAGTAATACTTGTGTTCAAAAATAGAAAAAGTGGTTTTAATTTTATGTTACTAAATAAACTGTACTTGGTATTAGTATATTCTGACCAAAAGCATAATTTTCTTTTATGGCACATGGTTAAAGTAATTTGTTCATTATGCAAATGTCAAAAACTCTTATGTTAAAAAAACTGTGGGCATTTGTGATAAACAACATCCTGTAAACTATCATTTCATTATATCTTTATTCAGTCTACTGATTCAAACACTAATCTCTCCCCAAGCACCCTAACAGACACACTCAGAAACAATTTTTTTTTTTTTTTTACTGGCTATCTGAGCATCTTGGTTGAATTGGATTGACAGGAAATCAACCATCACAAATCCACCCCTTCCCAACTTGACACCCATATGCATTTCTTCAGATCACACTTAGTTTCCAAATGAAGAAAATAATAGGTTCATAATTTGCCTAAACTAATACAACTACCCTGCATGCAATTAAAAGTTAATATCTTCCCAAGAAGAGAAGAACAACCTTGAGAGATGCTTACTCTTCTCTTGATACCCTGAAACCAAGATAGTAGGATATAAAATTTGTAATATTTAAATAATTATATAGAGCCAACCACTTATGTTATATGATAAGGAAATCATAGAGGAATGAGAACAGAGATATTTGCTTAGTAAATGTATAATACTCATCCCAGAATAAGGAGAAAATGCTCATTACAATTATGTTCCTTTATCTGTTACTGGTCAAGAAAGAAGCTCATAGCTGATATTTTTAACAATTCATTTGTATTCCATTTGCCTTCTACAAACACCTCAATTGGTCCTGGTTCTTTAGCTGGTGGGATAACCCAAACTTTTATTCCAGAAGCATATGTCCTTTAATAATCCTGTCTCTATCAGGATATTATAGTTTCAATTGACCTTGATCACAGGGCATGAAAATCATGAGTTGCCTTAAAGGATCTCCTCCATTCTGGGCATACTCTTCTTACCTCCATTGTAGAGTAGGCATCCAATCCCTTCTTGATAGCTCGGATCTATCATCCCAGCCAGCACCATAAATCCTCTTCTTTGCCAGTTGACTCAGAGGCACAAGAAGCCCAAAGTCACTAGGTGGCCATGGAGTCATTCTTATGCCTACTGGCAGAAACATATTTCCTTCTGGAACTAAGGTCTCCAAGCAAGTATAACATAAAGTTATGGGAAAAGGACACAAAACTTCTGTTAATGGGTCACTAGGGATAAAAGTGAATGATGCCATTGCCACTTCTACCCTTGAATTCTTGATCAAATGAACCTTGGCTGTAAGAGAAACATCACATACACTGGATGCTGATTCAGAGCATAACAACCCCCAGAGAATCTTGCACTAGTCCTGCGAGTTATTGCCACATAGCCAACACTGTAACTAAGTCTTCCAAATGTTATTCCAGAATTTATCAAGCCAGCCACTTCAGGATAATAGGGAATGTAATAAGAACAAATTCCATTGCTGCACTTCTTTTGCTTCAATGATCTATGAATCCTTCTGTGTAAATAAAGAATGTTATATGATAAGGAAATCATAGAGGAATGAGAACAGAGATATTTGCTTAGTAAATGTATAATACTCATCCCAGAATAAGGAGAAAATGCTCATTACATTTGATTAAAATGAGCTCTGAATTCCCTTCCATCTAAGTTGTATCAATTTCATTTTGTTTTAGTCTAACAAAATACCTAAGACACACTAGCTTTATAAAGAAAAGAAGTTTGTTTGTCACAGTTTTGGAGATCCAGAGCATGGCACTGGCATCAGCTCAGCTTTGGTGAGGGCCCTCTTGGCTGTATCACATCATGGTGGGAACATGTGTGGAGAAAAGATCAAATCTTGATTGTTTTATTCTGTATTAGGGGATTGAACCCAGGACCTCTTACATATTAAGCAAGCTTGTTCTACCACTCAACTGCATTCCCCAGTTCTGACATTACACCTTGAAACAGGAAGCCAGAGAATCTGGAGTCTGAAAATCACCTCCAAGGGCAGGTCCCCAATCTACCAAAAGACCTCCCACTATTTCTCACCTCTTAAAGATCTCACCATATCCCAATAGCACCACCCTGAGGATCAGGCCTCCAACATATGTAATTTTGGGAGTGTATACTTAAACCATATCTAAATAATAACACAAATTGTTTTCAATTTTACATTTCAATGAATTTTTACCATAGTTTCAGATCTTATTGTGTGAAGAATATTTTGATATTAATGACATCAATGAAGAGTGTTGGGGGGGGGGGGGGGGGGAGGAAAATGAGTGGAGAAGGGGAAGGAGGAGGTAGAATTGTTTTACTACCACTAAAAGTTAAATTGTCATGCAATATATCCTGTATTAGGTAAGAAAAAAACATTTCTTTGCTTATATGTTGGAAATTCAAATGTACTTATTTTTGCCTTGTTAGTTAAATAAAATGTATTTTGCACAATGATACCAACTTGGAAGAAAAGGAAACACCGTCAATCCTTTTTGAGATTTAGTGTGAAAAATCTCAAAACTCTGAAACTGTGAACTTTCCCTTTAACCCTGCAGCAGCTCATGCCTTCTACATAATAGAAGGTGTCATGTTGTACTCTGAACTTTTCCTTGTCATTCCTTAATATGAGAACACCTTCTACTGTTCTGACCCTCTAAAGATTAAAGTCTGCTGTTGGGGGGAAAAAAATATCTCACCCAATCTCTATTTTCACATGTGGGAGAAGAATTGGTTTCAAATTTACCATAATTCAAACCATTAAGTACTGTATTTGTCTAAGAGAACACCTTAGTTTCTACTTGAAACGCTACCAAGCAGTGAGTGCAGACTTTGGTCTAGTTGTAATACACTCCACATGCTTTACCTGTCTGCAAAGGAAGACAATTGAATCTTTCACATGGGAACTGGAGATTGCACAACAGTGTAGTTTAGAGTGGTATTATTTAAAAAGAGGAACAACAGTTTCTAAGACAATGATTCAGCAATGATAATGCATTTCACACAGCTGCCAGCCAATCAATAATTTTATATGATTCTGTCTACACATAATGGACCTATTCAATACATGAAAAGTTTCCTCAACTCAGAAAGTTTTTCTACTTCATAGGATAGTTTTTAATTTTTTAGAAATACAGTTTCACTTTCTTGATAACGAAGTGCATATATTCATTACAAAAATTTATAGTAAAATTTGAAATATTTTAGAAAATAATACAAATACCCATTAATCCCTCCAAACAAATAATGACAATAAAAAAAATTCATGTCACTTTGAATAACACTTTCAGTCAATTCATCCTGAATCACTGAATTAAATTTAGAATTTTACTGACTGTGATTTTCTGTTGGAAATCCATTCTAATTAAATTATTCTTGATGGTGAATAAGATTTATTATTTTTCTAAATCCTTATCATCACAATCAATTTTTAAATTTTTATTACATTTATGGGTAGAAAATGCTATCTCCTTGCATTTTTATTGTAATGTTTCAGTAATTTCATAGTTTTTGGTTTTATATATATATATATCTTTATTGATAATATAATAATTCATGCCCTTTACTTCCCTTTTTAAAAGAAATGTATTTTTCTAGCTGTGAATTCCATGATACTAGATTTTTTTTTTTAAAAGATTGTATTAGGTAGTATTTTGCTTTTCAAACATTACAGAGATGTTCTTCACAAAGTTTTTTTTTTTAATTTTAGTATTGACTTTTGATAAGGACAGAGATATGACAATAAATTTCACACTAAAAGTATTTCTACATCCATAATTTTTGTCAATTTAGTTTTATATATGAAAAAAATTCCCAAATACTTAGAGCTGGGCATGATGACCCAGACCTATAATCTCAACTACTTGGGAGATGGGTAGGAGTTTAGGAAGTTTGAGATCAGCCTGGGCAACCTAGTGAGACCCTGTCTCAAAATAAAAAGTAAAAAAGGGGAGATAACTCAGTGGTACAGCATTAGCCTAATGTGTGAAATCCTTGGTTCCATTTCCAGTATTTAAAAACAAAAACAAACAAACAAAAAAACACACAGAAAATGTGAAAGAATTGATGACTAGATACTTGCAGACAAAATAAAGGAAAATATGGTTGC
Source organism: Marmota marmota marmota (assembly GCF_001458135.2). Taxonomy (NCBI): domain Eukaryota; kingdom Metazoa; phylum Chordata; class Mammalia; order Rodentia; family Sciuridae; genus Marmota; species Marmota marmota. The sequence continues at coordinate 8,074,407 of NW_025999905.1, read as the reverse complement.
TCAAATATTTTCCCCAAGAGTGTGCCCATCAAATGTGAATTAATTGACCAAGAAAACATAGATAGGGCATTTTGCAAGTATCACAGTGATTATGGTTTTCAGGTTGCATCCACGATCTTTGTTTTTTTGTCCCTGCCACCAGAGTTGGCAGTGGGTAAGAAGAGTACATTGAGTAAGTGATACCTGGTTCCCTTTACCTACATCCATCATGACAGCTCTGCTTCTCACTGTGTACTTTACACAGTTGTGTTCTATAATGAGTGTTCTCAAAGAAAAAGGAATATAAGAGGTGGTTCTGGTGATAATTAATTTTTGAGAGCCACTGATTTAGAATGCCTTTATGTCTTTATTTGACACAATTTTGTTTCATCAAATTTTACTATAAATCCCCACGAGACCATTCTGGACCTAGGAAGCAATTCAATTATAAAAATAAAACCCATTTTAATCAATACCAAGCATATAGTTAGATTATTTTTTAGCATGACACATATTCACTATATAAATCACCCTGATATATAATTAGATATTTAATGTAAAATTTTGTGATATTTGAGGGGTATTTTACTTCATTGTTAGTAAATTTCATTATTTCAATTAAAAGAGTTGCATATAATTCTAGATTGTGGGCAGGGTTAGTCTAGTAGATATTATGCAACTAAACCTCTGTTGTTAAAGGACTGTTTATTTTAAAACTAATGTCTAATAAATCCCCAAATCAAAACATCAAATGCCATTATAAATTCTTTCCAAAATTGCTATAGATAAAGCAATGGCATATAGCTTCTTTTGGTCACATGAAATATTTTTATTATTCATTCCACATTCAAGATTTTACATGCTGACAATTTTTTTTGATCTTAATTTGAAACAAGTAGAAAAGTCAACTGAAATATGTGCAATCTAAACATCTGATTTATATTAAAATGTTGAGATACTAAAGTTACATTTGTCATTAGAACATTATTTACTCATTCAATATATATTTATGTTGTATCTATATCTTAGACAGGAATTCTCAAGATATTAGTGTTTATTGGGGAAAATGGGGAATGAATAGATACAAATAAATATTCCAAAATTTTCTTACCAGCTTGTTTTATACAGAAGGTGACTTCATTTTAGACAGAATGTGGGCCAGAGGATGGATAATGATAATGTTCATAAAAATGACCATATTAAGAATACTATAGACACACATATGAAATACATCATTTGAATTATATATAATATAATTAGCAATATGAAGCAATATAAATAGACATCTTTATTTGAAAGATGAGGAAACCTAAACACAAAAATATTAATTAACTTGGTCACAATCAAAGTGATAGTAAGTGACAAGACACAATTCAAGGTCTCCTCTTCACAGTTCATGCAAGGAACTCTTACAGAACCTACAGAATTCATCAAAAATAAAATATCATACTTGAAAGTTATAAATATGATTTACACAAATAGACATTGGTGGTATAACTTGATGTCAGACACTTCCTGGCAGATTCCCCAAAGAATTTGAACCATTGTCACTGCATATGTACACAACTGTTGTTCTAATGCCAATGAGGATTGAGAATGAAACCCTTCTCTAGAGAAGAAAACAAAGCCAAAATTTCTACACACACATGCACACCACCACCACCCCCTACCCCCCGCAATCAAAACCAAAACCAAAAAACCCTCATCCAAATAAAACTAAAAATATTGAAGGCAGAATGAGTATCTTATCAGGTAAAATTTCTTTGCAGTTGTATTTGCAGTTACACATTCCTGATGTGGTAACAGTGGATGCATGGTAACAAAAATCTCATGATAAAGTGAAAATTGAAGATCTAAATGGTCTTTTGAGCATATTTATTGAATGCTTACTCTATGTTAGATACTATTCTAGAAAATACCAACATAGGATTCAAAGAAGATTCAAGATATGTAATTTAGTGGTGTGAAATATATCTGTTAGAAGCAAATTCAAAGTTTATCATAGCTTGATATAATAGAGACATTTGCTACTCACCAAGTAGCATATGCTCCAGAGTATTTTCTAGTCCTTTTGAAATTATACATGACTGTTCAGGCCCAGGAGCTGTGAGCAGAAATAACACCTATCACTTCTGCATCAGAATATATAAGATCAAGTATGTGACCCTCCCCTTCTCGATTCCCCTGCTGTGGTCTCTTGGAGAAACATGCTGAGATGACTAATTCACAAGATCAATTGCTGTCTGGAGAGCCAACCATCTTGCACCAGCATTTGCAGGAATAAGAACTAAACATTTGCTAAGGCAATAAGAGGTCTAGCTTAACACATTGTGACAGCATTATCCAGTGCATCCTGAATAATACACCTCACTGTTCTTTCTTCACAAAGGCCATTGCCAAGCAAACTCTTTCAAGCACATGAACAGTTAATTAACAATGATGCTCCTGATACACAGAGGAATAACTCAATGTCTTCAAGTAGGATGTTTTGCTGTTCCCAGGAATTTCCTGTGTTTCCTTGAGATCTTGCTCTGGAGGTTTCCAGGTGTGGTACCACATTGTGAAGCTTCTAATCATGGGGTCAACAGGATCAACTTACAGAAAGATTTCAGGTCCTACATCATTTTGACAGACCTATATGTAATTTGGTACCTATTTGCAAGGGAGGGAATAAACGAGGAAAAAAAGTTAAATGACATCCTCTAACTTAGCACTGTCCAAGAGAAGTATAATGTCAGCTACACATGTCATCTTAAATGTTCTAGTGGTTATACCAAAAATATAAAAAAGAAAAAAAATTAATTTAGATAATATTTTACTTAGCTCTATGTATCCAATGATAATTCTAACATGTAATTGATGTAAAACTTCATTAATTTCACAACACCTTTTTGAAATCTGGTATGCACTTTAATCTTTAGGTGAATCTTAATTTGGAATAGTCAATATTCAAGTACTTAAATACCACATAAGGGCAGCATGGCTTAAAATGTAACCTAATTTATTCAACATTTGAGATTATATTAGATATCATGATAGGCGTGCACATAACACTATCTAATTTTTTCATTATGTTATTAATATATACATTAATAATACTGATATATTCTGTTGGTTAATGTACACATATGTATATTTTTGCAGTACTGATAATTGAATCCCAGGCCTCATGCATTCTACATCCTAGCTGTATTTTAATATCTTTTGAGTTAACAAATGAATACGCTCACAGAATTAGAAAGTGATAGAGCTGAGATTCAAACCAACTCTCCATTCTGCCTCTGGGAGATGGAGCAATATTCTAGGCAGGTAGAATACCATGGAATGACTGTGTAATTCAAGGGAGAAAAATGAAGGCTCCAATAAAGTACTGCTGTTGGTGATGGAGAAGAGTAAACTAATGAATATTAAAGAGCTATGATTGAGAATACTCTTCTTAATGATGGATGTCATGTAGTGGGAGTGGAGAAGGAAGTAGGGGCTTTATAAAAATGAATTCCTACTTCTGACTTGAGCAATAGAGTTATCAATCATGCTATGCAGAGAGACTGACATGAGTCTTAGTAACCTGGAATTGGAATTTAGTAATAATTTTTTTTTTATCATTGTAATTGCTAGTCGAGTGTAAGGATCTAATTCACTTTTTGTTTTAGCCATAACTATGTTATATTTGGCATAAGTGGCAGATGATAGTGATTTAACAACTGCTATTGAAGAAAAATGGTGTCTATGTCACAGAACTGTGTGTAGATTGGCAAGTCTTTAATACTGTTACAGAAAGAGGAACACCAGCAACTAACTCAACACCCTTGGATTTTCAGTGTGTGACATTTACAAGCTTCTATGTGCTTCTTCATATCTCTTCTAAGCTTTGTCACCCCATATAAAATAGTGGAGATTTTTGCAGAGTTTTATAGTTTTGTGTTTGTCTTTGTGTTTGGAAAATGCTAAGCCTGAGCCAGCTGTTGTGGAAGGGTGTATTAGATAATGGCATGCCACACACTGGAAGATCTTACCTTAAAACGTCAATGGGACTCAGTCTCTGACTCTGATCTAATTGCATCATTAACTGTACAGTGTAGAATGTGAAAGGTGACTATAAATACAAGATTTGGAGGGGATCAAGCATCTCATAAGCTTTTAAAAAGGTACCACTAGCCCCTAGATGATAAGTATAATGAAGGAAAAAAAAATGAAGCAATTGTCCTAGAAGGTTATAATTGTCCTATTTTTACTTCCCTGTCTTTATCAAATCAGGGAATATTAATAAAGTTATTGGCAATAAATACAGGTGTTATGATATCCAATTATGGACCACCTTTATTTAATTTGACCTTGTGTATGTCTTCATAGAAACATTAACCTCACTGTAACCAGCACAGTAATCATCATTAGTAAGGTATTTACAGAAATGCTGCCACAGATCACTGCAGATGCTCTAAATCAGAGGAAAGAACTGTCAGGTTTCCCATTACTCACTTGCCATACTCAGGCCTCTTTCAACATCATTATTAAACTTTATTGTATTTTAATCACAAAGTATTCCAGCACGTTTTAACTTATTTTCAGTCACTGTTCTATTTTCCTGTCCTTTGGTTATTTACATTATCAAGAATTTGAAATGTGAAGCTGGATCAAGGCAGAAAATTATAACACAGAGATTACAGGGAAACTCGGATTCTGGGGGAAAGGCCCTGCAAAAGATTCTTCCAGCTGGAGAAGAATCTTTACCAGTCCCTTTAAGTGTTGAAAAAGATTTATTTAATATTTACCCCTCTCAACGTTAGTATAGAGAAAACTTTATTGGGTTTACAGGTCTGTATCCTTTGTGGGTGAAAATAATTGTTTCCTGTTGGTCCAAGAAAGGAGTTCAAGGGCCCAGGTACAACCAAAAATGTCTTATTTGTGCTTTGAAGCACTTAGGGTACAGTTGACCCCATACTTTTTTTTTCATTCAGCTACTGACAGGTATTTAAAACCAGTTTATTCCCTATTACATACTATTATCCCAAGTTAGCACAAATCATCCTCTAAAAAATAAATAACATTTAGAAAAAATTTGATGACAATAAGCTTCAGGTTACAAAATTCCAGTTAAATCAAGATATGCACCTGGATTTTTTTTGCAGTTATTATAGTTTATGTGGCTTATGATTTACATATTTATATTGACAAATATAAATTATTTCTCACATCATTAAAGTTCTCTTACATTCTGTTTTTTCTACCTGCTAAACAGTCTCTTCTGGTTTTCCTTTAGTCTATTCTGATCTCCTATAATCTTTCTTATTACTTAAGTCAACCAAAACATAAGTAAAAAGTCGTCATTTAATCATCTTAATTCTTGTTTTGACTCTTTTTCATATGGCTATTGACCTATATAATATATTCCATATCACTTCTTTTAAAAAATAATCTAAGCTATTGGCTGGGGTTGTGGCTCAGAGGTAGTGTGCTCACTTAGTATGCATGAGACACTGGGTTCGATCCTCAGCACCATACCAAATATATATATATATATATACACACACACACACACACACACACACACACACACAAAGGGATTGTGTCCACCTATAACTAAAAAAAATAAATATTTAAAAGAAAACAACCTAAGCTAAATTGAGGTACTAATATTAAACTCAGAAAATTTTAAAAAGACATCATATATTTGGCCTTTTTATCTCATTTGTTATATGATATGACAGAAATGTTTTTAAGAATAAAGCAAAAAATGTTGACATTAAAGGCAACTGGGTTTCTTTGCTGAGTTTGAGTCATATAAAAGTAGATTGTCCAATTAAATATTTTAGGGGAACTATACTAACACAGCTACACTAGAGGTTTTAGTAATTCAAATCATAAACCCAGGCTAAAAGGGAAAAAGCCACTTTAAAAATAAAACATTCTAAAAATTGATGAAGTCTGATAAATAAAATTACAAAAGAATAGCATAACATACTACTAAAATGACTTCAATAATGCTAAGCTCTTCAAGTTGAAAACTTAAAACAGAAGAGTAAAATTTTATCTAGAATTCCCATCTTTAGTATCAATTGAATTTTTGTTCTCTGAGATTTATGAACTCATTCTAAATCTAATCCATTTAAAAACACAGCAATACTTTTTATGGCATGCAGAAATGTAATTGTTAAGAGTTTTGGTAGAGAATATATGATGTAATGTATAGTGTTTTTTTATAGAACTATCTGTATTAGAGTCATTGTATACCTCCATTTATATATGGAAAAGAGGCAATTTGCAACTATGAGATTTTGAAAACACCCATGTTTGTCAATAAAAACGACTTACAAGGTGAAAATGTAGGAATTTAGCATAGTCCTTTCCCAATTACATCATTATAAATTAACTGTCCAGTAACTGGATTTTGAGCAGGTGGAAAAAAATAGTTAAAATTTTTGAAATCTGAGAAGTAATCAATGTCTTCCTGATTTTAACACTTCACAGGATAAAAGAGAAAGAAAAAGAAAAAATTATTATGACTTTATAAATTTTAAAAATGCATGTGGAAGGCAATTGAATTATGGATGATTGAATATATTTTGAATTTCTAATTAATCTTTTAATTTTATCAGTCATAACATGCTGGTTTTCTGAACATTGTCTTTTAAAATGTTGTAATTTTTATATATCATTGCTTAAGGCAGAGTTATATTTAGGGTTTAGTATAGTTACATTTACTATGAGGTACTTCAATTGAAGAAAACCACCAATTTCTGAAAGAAATCATAAATCTAAATTTAAAAAGAAATGGAAACCAGGAAGCAAATATGTTGTGTACTGCTTCACACTTCAGAGGTAATGTTTAAGCATTCTTTTAACATATGTAGAAATGTAACAAATTTTATCATAAAAGCACCAATTAGTATTATGTAAAAACAGTAACATTTCAATAACCTGTAATAGTATATGGAATCAGTAGATTGCTTGCATTAGTATCCAGCATAATAGTAGATTTGTTCATGAAATTTTATAATGCATAATTTCTTGGAAAACACAGATATAAAATGGAGTACATCATAAATCACATAAATCACCATTGACTACTTAGCATATATGAATATATCATCAAAATTCTTAATTTCAAAATAACTAAAGGACATATCAGTATTTCTTGTGAAAATATAGTAGAAATAATATTTCTATATACGAAGTTTCAGAGAAAAATTCCAGTTAAAACTTATTCATCCACACTTAAATTCATGTATTATGATTATATTACTAAAGTGTATGTATCAAATAAAATGCAAAATATACTTTTAATGAGTTTAATTTTAAATATTTTGATACTCATATCAAATTACAGGTGTACAGAAGAATGACATCTTTTAAAAGAATCATCATAAAGATTGAAATAAGATTTTATGTAAACTTTTGGAATGTTTGATATGTTTAATCCCTCTTAAAATAGTTTTGTGTGTGTGTGTGAGTTTTATCTCAGTTTTTACTATTGAATCTCATTTCTTTTAAGTGAAGGAAACAATAGGTATACATACTTAAAAAGTTTAAAGAACTTAATGTATTTAAAATAATTTTGGTCAAGTATCCTCCACAAGATAATTAGCTTACATTTTCATATAATCAGTCTCTTTGTAATGGGCTATTTGATATTAAAACTTTGCATAGTATGTTGACATTGATATAATATTTTCCTCAGGACATTTAATATATTGTAGATATAGCATAAATACTATGTCATCAATAGTTTAAAATGACTTATACAGTTTTTTATAATTGTTGTAACTTTTACCATTCATCTTTAATATAATTACTGAAAAGACATCTTTCGCCATTGAATTTTATAGACACAAACACTGAAGTGGCTATTATAGGAACTATGAGGATTTTTTTTTCTCTCTTATTATATTAAAAAAAAAAACAAACCTCAGTGGCCTACAGAATAAAAACCAGTATTCTACCTTATTACAAATATTCTAATAAATGAGATTTTTTAAAGTATGGAATAATTAACACATATTTAGAAATACAGAGAAAATTTTAAAGTCACATTTAATTCTGAAAGGCAACAAATCCTCCCGTTCACTTCTTTTTTCTGTGTATCACTTTTTCCCCATCCAAATAACATTTTGTTTATTTTATACTTTCTATTAGAAATCTGGACTTCATAATTTTTATTGATATTAAATATCTTGTGTCTTCAATTAAAAAGTCCTTTCTTACTAGCTTTATTTTAATTGCATGACTTTGGAAGTGATTTTTTTTTCTCTTTTCTCTTTCATTTTTTTCCTTCCAATATTGCTGGTCTCACAGAAGTTGATGGACTGAGGTAGGTTGTGGAGAAATTTCTAGACACATTGTTAACATCTGATGCAGTAAATGAAAAAAAAAAAAAAAAAAAGCTAGTCCATTCCCTGGGTTGATTCAAGAAGTGACAGCTCCTGGAGATTAAAGCTTTTGTTTGCTTGTTGCTAGTTACCTACAACTCACTGGTTAATTCAAATTCATTAATTTATTAATTAACTTCTTTTAAACACATGTAATGCAAATTTAAAGAACCATTATGAATGTTTTTTTACTGATGTCTGCAGATGAAGTCTATTTTTAGTTAATCTTGTCTAACACTTTCTGCCTTGCCTCTAGCTGACAGCATTGTACTATGTAAATATTTCTGGTTATGTATATTGAGGTGGTTGCCTAAATTTTAGTTTGAATAAAAACTTAAAGCTTTTACCCCGAAGCCATAGAGTAGCTACAGGAGTTAAGGAAGTTTAGTGTTACTCTTTGTACTTCAACTTTTAATATCAGAACACATATTGAAACCATAAACACAATGAAAATCCAAAACCTATTCCTACGATATTGGAGGAATACCCTCCCCCTTTATTTTTAAAGAGCCAAGGGCGTGGGGAGTGGCAGGAATAAATATTTTTAAGATGTAAGTTCTGAACGCCATCCTTCAGTGTTAAACCCCTAAAATTTGCAAAGTAAAGAACAACCCCACACCCCCTTTCAAAATCTAAAGCAATATTAGATTCCCCAAATATCAGCAAAAAGTCTTACCGTCAAAAAGCTTGCTGCAGGTCCCAGCTCAGACCCAGACTGAGGAGTTGAGCAGCTGGTGAGCAATAGTTTTAGTTCTTTCTTTTTTTTTTTTAAACGAAGTCTGCAAAACTAATTTCCCTCAAAATAGGGCTCAATTTCCGTTAAAGAAAGCAGCACTTACAAATCTCAGAATTCCTGATCAACCCCACTCCACCCCACCTCTAAGAAATGGGAAACAATTCGATCTTTTACGTGGATGTGAAGGTTTATTTCGAAGCCACTATTCTGGAGCACTCCTTAAACTTTTGAAAAGGGAGTCAGGCTGAAGCTGGAGGGGCTGGGCAAGGGGAAAGTTTCTGCCTTAGGGACACCCTTCCAAGATTAATCAATACTTTTTTCTAATTCAGACCAGATGTCTAGCCCAGTTTGCTGTGCCCATTAATCCCGTTACCAACTTCAAAGACCCGGTCACCATCCTCTGGACACCTGAGACAATGAAAATAACGGGGCAACACTGCTGGTGGCACATTCAGGGTCCAAGCAGGATAGGTGACTGCAGATATTCTCCTGATGTGACACTTCCCAACAGAACCTGGCTGTTCCTGCGTCTCATTAGGTGCTGCTGCTTTTTGTGTGTAAAGGATTCTGCCCCCAGCAGACCGCAAGCAAGTGGCTATACAAAGCCCCAGTCCCCGCTTTCACAAATTCACTGGTGGCAAATTTTCTAACTCCCTTTTTCAGGGATGCAAATTTTAACCAGGGCGACCTGAAGAGCTAGCAAATTCTGGTGGGTATTGAAGTGTAATCTTTCTCAGTAAATGGAACAGTGGTGGTGGGAAGGAGTGCGATTAGTTATTTTATTTTATTTTATTTTATTAAGGAAGAGAAGGTGAACTACTGGAAAGAAATGAGGTGGTTACTGAAGAAAGTGAGGTTTGAAATATGCGTGCGGTCTACATTTCTCATGTGACAGGGATGAAATTGCTTTGAAATAATTTTGAGCCAGGGAAAATTTGGTAGACAAGTGGCTAGGAAACTGAGAGAGATCAGAAAAGTGGAGTAAGGTCTGTAAGGTCCAGGAAAGGGGACACCCCTTAGCATCGCACGTGAGGATGCGGGGCATTGATGTCCACAACTTTCTTTGCCCTTACGCTTTCCCGCCAGTTTCCTCTCCTTTCCGTTTAGAGAACTTCCCTTTTCCATCCGTTCGTACATAACTCTGACTTGGAGTCCCAGCTCTTTAACAACCCATCTATAGACACTAGCGTTGAAAAGATAGGTGCGTCTCTGAGCTCAGAGAAGAGGGAGATACAAAGTTTGAAAAACTTCAGAGCGTGCGCCAAACCAGCTCTGTTCACGTCTTCCGTGCTCCTCAAGAGCTAGGCGCACGCTTAGCTTTCCTGCAGGTGACAGTTCATAAGCGGCACTAACAAATCGCATTTTCTGGGACAAGTGAATGGGTAGCAAACTAGGTGCATGGTTGGAGAGGGGGCCGCCTGAGCCTGAGGCGCGGGGCCGCTGCCAGCTCCGGCGGGATTTAGGCGCCCAGCGCGCGGCGTGTAGTCCTGGACGCTGACTGGGTTGGGCCGGCGTGGACGTGCGGCGTCTGTCCAGCAAGCTATGCGAAGTGGAAGTGAGAGCGCGTGGTGGCGCAGACTGAGCAGGAGTTTTGGAGGGAGTTTGCATGTGGTCAGCGCTGGGCTCCTAAGCCAGCCCCCAGCTCACATTACACTCTATTTATAACCTCTCAGAGTCATTTCCCCCTGAATGCAGTTCTCTGGGACCACCTTCTTTTGGCTTCAACTGCTCCCACTCTTGACATCTGAGCTGCTCAGAGGGAAGCTTCTCCAGGTCCGAGTGTTTATATGTAAAGGAGACTGGCCGCTAGGGCTCAGGACCGGGATTATCCAAGCTCTGCAGAAAAGCGAGAGGCTATTACTTTTGAAGGGGGAAAAAGTCACACGATTTCCAGTGAAAAGTGACAGAGGGTGGTGGTGTTTGGAACCGTCCTGAAGTCTTCTGCCTGGATTCCAAGACTTGCATGCTATGGAACACCCGCTCTTTGGCTGCTTGCGCAGCCCGCACGCCACAGCGCAAGGCTTGCACGCATTCTCTCAGTCCTCTCTTGCCCTCCATGGAAGATCTGACCATATGTCCTACCCCGAACTTTCTACTTCTTCCTCGTCTTGCATAATCGCAGGATACCCCAACGAGGAGGGAATGTTTGCTAGCCAGCATCACAGGGGGCACCACCACCACCACCACCATCACCACCACCACCATCAGCAGCAGCAGCATCAGGCTCTGCAAACCAACTGGCACCTCCCGCAGATGTCCTCCCCACCGAGTGCGGCTCGGCACAGCCTCTGCCTCCAGCCTGATTCCGGAGGGCCGCCGGAGCTGGGGAGCAGCCCGCCGGTCTTGTGTTCCAACTCTTCCAGCTTGGGCTCCAGCACTCCTACCGGGGCCGCGTGTGCTCCTGGGGACTACGGCCGCCAAGCATTGTCACCCGCGGAGGCGGAAAAGAGAAGTGGCGGCAAGAGGAAAAGCGACAGTTCAGGTAAGAGCGTGCAGAGCACCCTTCTAGAGAGTGCATGCCATTTGGAAAGGGGGCGGGGAGATGCCAGGAAAGATTCTCGCACTACTGTGAGAGGACTGGGAAGATGAGAAAAGTCTTGCCCTCTGGCTCCCGGTGGCCAAATCCGGCGGTGCAGCTTTGGTTCGGTTATTTGGAGGCACGTGTTTTCCTGAGGGTAACACATACATGGCCAGCAGCACTAAGCTTTCCAAGATCCCAAACTAGTTTACCAGAAGGTTGTGTAAAAAGGGCTAGCGACAGTATGTGAAATCGATTGCGAAGCATGACAGTCCATCAGACACACACGCCTGGAGGGGTGTGTGCCCTGGGATGCGGCGTCTGTTGGGCTGGCGTGCGTGCGGGGTGCTGCTCCTTGACTTTTTGCTTACACATTCCCGACTCCGAGTGGCTTGATTTTTCCCATCGTTAACTGGATTTCCAAATTATTGCACAATGTTTGGAACTTGTAGTGGAACTTGGCAGAGTGCATGAGAAAAAAAAGTTTTAGTTTTTTTTTTTTTTTCAATATTCTGATTTTAGAGTTCTTTAAATAGCAACCTCTTCCAAATGGTAAAATATTCCTTTTCGCGGAGGAAAGAAGACATTATCTAGGAATTTAGTGTTCAAGGAATGCTTCAGAGAATTGTTAATAAATAGATGCTTAGGGTGGTCTTGAGGAAAGACCATTCTTAATCACAGTTCATGTCTGTGTGGTGTTAATCTTCTAAAAAAAAAAAGAATCCGAGTTTCAAAAGTAGAAAATAAAATCCTCTCTCAATTGGACGATATCTGGACAAGTACCGAGAAGCAAACAGCAACTTGGGTAGTGCTGGTTCACTTCTGGCTTAAAGGTGATATGCTAGCGTGTGCGCCAGAGCACTGATCTATAAGCGAATAAATTGAGCAGACTCCTCAGAACCTCCTTGAACTCTGGTGTCTGAAGGTGCTGTTTTACCGAGTAGATTTTAAGGATCCTGAGGAACTGAAAGTTTTCCAGACAACTCTTCTAAGCCCTTAGCTATCTCTATCATACAACTGTTAAAAGATAGTTTATAAGGGAAGAAGTAGTGAGTTTTCTGCCGTGGCTATAGCGCAACCTGAATTCCATCTTTTTGGAAGGTGTCATTTTACAATGCTTGATTTTTTTTTTTTTTTTTGAGCAATTGTGTCACTAGTCCTAAAAGATAATCTCAGGTATTAGTTTGAAAAATTGAAAAATGTTTATTCTCTATAAAACTTTAGCTAAGATGCTTTATGAGTAACAATAACTGAGCTATTTCATATTACGTTGTAGCGATGGCATCAATTGTTCTTTAGTGTTCGATTGGAATGGATGCTTCTGTCAAGGTCTCAAAATCTAACTTCTATTTTCAAAGGTCAGGGGTGAACTTTTAATGCTCCCTTACAAATTAGTTTATATCTAACAAAGTTACCAGCTTTATCACTCACTTTTATGGATTTTACTAACTATAAATGTAATTCTCTTAAGACAATGAGTTGAAAGGCTAATCATAGGATAAATGTTTCCATTATCATTAGAAAAAAAGTAAATTTTAGAATGCAGTGAGTATTTCACAGACTGGGCATTGAAGATGAGTCATTTGGGTACACATATCTCAGTGCAGGTTAGTCAGAGTACTTTTAAAATTACTGGAAAGTCTTACTGTTCATTTTACTTTCTGCAATGAGGAACCTATGTGATGGATTGTTCCTTATGCTTCCTGAACTGAATCAATGCCCTTAAGTTTCTTAGGGCAAAAATAATTTTCATACAAGAGTGTTACTTCTGGTTGGGGGAAACAGAGAAAGTGGGATTCCAGAACTTACGCCCTTAAATTATTTTAATAAAAATTTTCATTTAAAAATAGTTAATTACCATCCCCCTTCATCATTGGAAAATAACACAATAACAAAATAAACCTTAGTTTTATAATTGAAGTGGATAAGTAGGGTACTGGAAAAACAAACAAAAATAAAAATTTGTATCAGCTGCATAACAAGACAAAATCACTGAGGACTTAGAATGAGTTTTTTCTTTGAAGGATATTTTGAAAGAATGTTTGACTAACAAAAAGCAAGTACCACAAAAGTTTCTGGTTAAATCTATGTACTGTAAACTTGTTGAAAATAAAATTCAACTTGCCAGTTTCAATGTCTGAGTTAATATTTATCAGAACACTAGATAAGTTTGAATTTAAAATATTTTTCTCCTGCAATGATATTGCATCTGGTAATTCACAATTTATGTTCAAATTATTTTATTTATAGTACTATAAGGATCTTGATCTAATAGAAACTAAAGCAACATAAAAGATTATTATGATTCTGGTACATTAGCATATATCTCATTACTTATAGCATGGTTTTAATATTTCAGTAGTTCTAAAAATTAAATTAATTTTGAAACTTTGCAATTTAAAATTGTATTAGATGAAAATTAAAACATACATAGTAGAGGTCATTTGATTTTGTCAGGCAATTTATAATTACTGGGTATTTGTAGTTGAGAGTTAGTGCTATACGTAAATCTAAGGTAAAGTTGGAACCAGAATTCTGAATTCCTGTATCTAATACCCAGACTACATGTGTATTTATTCATTACTTTAAGTTCTAATAGAATTTTTAGTGCCAGAAAATATTGATGAATGACTGAAATATTTATAAACCTACATTTTTATCCTTACTACTAGTGCTAAACTTAAAATTTATAACATTTTTTCAGTATGTATTTATACACATTTTCCTTCCACAAACACACATGAACAAACTCAAACACATATACAAACTTAAAATGCTTAGTGGTTTAGAAGCAAGCATTTATAGACTTTGGTCTTCCATTATAGTTTATTGACAATTGAAAATAACCAAGTTTAATAGGAAAGTACACCATTAGTTTTTATAAGTGTTAAACATTTTTGTAACTTTTAGCCTGCTATGCTTTCCAGTATTATTAGTAAAGCCAACATCTGCGACATCTTCAAAGGGACTCTTAAAAAACAAAACTTTACAACTATACTTAAAACAATCAGTACAAAGCAGGTGATTCTGAAAAATGTCTATAAACAGTGTGAATTACTTGGCTTCAATTACATTAGATTGTTCTCTAAGCAATGCAGTGGTAGGTATAAATTGCCCACTTTCATTTAAAATAACCAAAATTAACTAAAGTAACTTTAGCTTTCAGGTAGGCAATATACAACATAAATATGTAAATATTTTCTATTTGAATTTTTTTTAAAAAGTAAGCATATATTTTATTTTAAAAAAATCAAACATATCCAAAAAATAGGGGAGGATAGGCAAGCAATTATTTGGAGAGGTGTATTTTACTAGGTTTTGAATCATAATTATATTCTTATAAAATGGCAAATATTTTATTTATAGTCGCTAGATCATGAACCATTTGTTTTCCATGTATGTGTACATGCTTGTATACCAAATGACAAGCAAGTATTATATTTAATATTCTGGAAGTTAAACCCAGAGTAATGTCTTACTCAAACTATTTCAGGTATTGCAGTGTAAATTTTCCTAGCTATTTCAGTTATCATGGTTTTTTTTGAGGGAAAAAATGTAACTTTTTTATTCATGTCTGTGTTACTATATTATGGCTTTTCCTTATTTGTATTAAAATAAAAACTAGTTTGCTGGATCTTGAAAACTACAGGAGAATATTGACAATATAAATGACATAAAGGTATGGAATATAGAATAACATTTTATTATTTTTTATGGATGTTAGCTTAATTTTAGGTGTGAACATTCTAAGTTGTGACCTGATATTAATAGTAATTATACTAATAATAGTAATTACTATAATTATTGTTTTGTTATTATTGTTATTCTAGGTATCATTGACCTAACATGAGTGTTCATAGATGACTACACTCAAAAGTCAAGAGCAGAAATTCATTTAGAATGAAGTGATTCAAGGTTGAATGTAAGCAATGAATGGAAGGAAGAATGCAAATATACACAGGACTAACAGGACTAGCTCCCAGTTCTGCGTAAACCTCTTTATAGTTTATTTGAAAAGGAAAACCATTAAAGTAAGGCAAGGTAACACACAAGCTTTCACTCAGATTAGAAACCCAACAGTAACTATTTAAAATGTTAACTGTTGTTTTATAGTAATTATCAGTTGAAACCATTATGTTGGCCCCTTGTAAGCTGATTCCTACTAAGGAACTGAAAAAAAAAAAAGAAGAAGAAGAAGAAGAACATTTTAATCATTTCTGCATTTTTCCTTCTGTGTTTGAAAACAGATACTTCATCCTAGTGCTGGAATGTAATGTTATGTTTATTATAAGACCTGATCACTTGAAGAAATTGATTTTAAATAAAAATGAAACAGCAGAAAGGATCTATTCTCTCTCTAGAATTGGGGAAATTTGGGACACTAATTCCATATCCAATGGAAGATTTAATCTTTTTCATTGAAAAATGTCAACCTATGAATGAATTAACAGTTGATTTATGTAAAGTAAAATTCCTATTTATGATTCTATTACATGTACTTGACATGGTAATTTGCTTTGTGTGGATGATTTTATTCATTTATTATGTTTAAAGGGGCAGCTTGAAACATAAAACAAAGTTAGGTGTACTATTTATATTTTCATTTCAAGTGAGAAAAACAATATAATACAGTAACAGATTTTAGTTTTAGAATGTATTTGCTTCATTGATTTATATCTAAAATTTTGGAACATACCTCTTTTTCAAGCATTGCTATAAGAATTGTAATTATCTATGATAAATCAATGATAAGGATGGAAAACAATAGAAAATAAATTACACTAGAATTTGTTAATAGTTATAGATGTTTTATCACTCCCAAATTTCTGGGTCTTAAATTTTCAATTTCCTTCAAACTTTTCAATTAGCCTTTTTTTTATACTAATAACACATCTGTGAGTGAAGTTATCATGTGAAGTAAGACTATCAACAATAGCATTTTTCTCCCTGAATTATAATCATAAAATAAGAAGGACTAACTCTTGACTGGCCAGTTAAATTACATTTCTTGGCTTATGGTATTGGTGAACAACTGCAGTGGTTAAAAGTATAAAGAGAAAAAAGTAAGTATGTAAGGAAGAAATAAACATAAACCAAGATCAAAGTCCACAAATTAGAAATAGGTAGGTAAGATGTATTTCCTATTTAACATACATGACAACATATTTTATTTCAATTTGTTTCTATATATTATGTTTTAATCATAAATAAAGTTCCCTGATTCATATATAATTTTATATATGAATTATATATGAATTATATAAATATATATATTATATATATATATATATATATATATATATATATATATATATATATATATATACATATATGTATGTGTGTGTGTGTATATATATATATATAAATTTTGTTGTTGTTTTGTAAAGGATGTAAAGGTTGAAATACTGACATTTCCCTATTTTTTGTTATTGTGCCCTTATCACTACTTCTTTGAAAAGTTGTATTGAACAGAAGCCCCCAAGTCAAGAAGGAGTAACAGCATACAGGATAGTTGAATGTAGAGCTTTTCACTAATCCTAAATCAGAGTCACTATGAGGTTCAAAATCCAATTGCAGAAAACCTTATGGAATATTTTAGGTAGTAAAACTCACAATGATAAAAGTTCATTGAGGTTTCAACCTTCAATTTGCCTACATATTTTAAGGCAGAATTAATCTAAAACTGATGCCCTTTTCTTTAATATTCTCCTTTATTTCACTTAAGGTCTAAATATATAGTGAATTTACTTCCCTTTAAGAAAGTTGTGTTACATGGTATTTTATCATACAAGCTAATCAATAACATAGCTACTGATCTATCTGTTCAAGTCTCAGATATTATTTTTATATCTCTGAATAAGCTTTTCTATTTAAAACCTTTTGACATGTTTTACTAAATTAACAGAAAGTTATGTAGTGAGAGTTTGAATTAATTATAAATTGTCTCTACTTTTGAAAACTTAAATACACAATAAAAAGTATTTCATTGCTAGTGAAATCTTCATTTATAATGTTGTATTTTCCACAGCAATATAGTATTTCTGCAATTATGCATATTGTTCTCTATAAATTTTGTACTTTGTATTGATATTTTGGTTTTTACGGATTCCAAAAGTATTGTGTATGTTCATTGGCCTCTTCTGTTCACATATGAGCAAGAATGATCAGGTAAAATCTATGTTATATCTACACATTCATAAATAGATTTTTGTGAAAGACAGGAAAAAAAGACTTTAAAATGATCACTTTGCTTTCTCTATACTTGATAGATTTTAAAAATTTATATGCTATATTCATTTCACATGATATTTCTGCTATGGCATTTAAAAATTTAGCATTTACTTAAAATAATGATTCTAAGATGCTTGTGTATATAAGTAACTTAATTCTTAAATCTTTGGAATTTTTACTTTCATCGAAAATATAATATGTTTACTACGTAATGACTCATAGTTGTGAAAACTCTAGGTTTTGATTAAAACTTCTAATTCAAAACTTGTTGCTCTTCAAAATTTTATAAAATAAATTTGGTGTGGGTATTGCAACTATATTTCAATACTGTATCATTTGTTTTCATGAACTTTTTAAGAGGCCTTTAATTTGGTAATTGCAGTTTGCCTAGGCTATTGTTTGAAATTATGAAATATGAGGTGATCCCTTTTCATAGTTTTTAGTTTTTGTAAGTTGCAAAGAATAGATAAGAGGGCTGGTGCTTAATTAGCTAGGATGTGGCAGCTATACTTAAAGCATATGTTAAATCAGTGCATTTACATAAAGTCTTAATGTATAGGTATATAGAAAGTGTATGTATATTAATAGACAGAATTTGAAGCAGAATTTCTAATAGTACAAGTGAATCAGAGCATCCACACTAAATGCTGTAATATGATGTTAAATGTTCCACTTACAAATAAAATATTAAGCTTGAAGCATGTAGAGCTGTGTGGAGAGTCTAGAGGCTGAGCTGGTAATCAATGATAGTTGTAAAAGTCCAACCTGCCAAGTCCCCTGCAGTTTTTTTTTTCTTTTGTTTTTCTCTTTTCCTCATTATTCTCTGCACAATTCAAGAGATTCCCATAATGCTAAAAAACAAACAAACAAACAAACAGAAAACAAAACAAAAAAAAAAAAAAAACCTAGTTTGTCTTGCATGACTGTGGGCAAGAAAATAATTAAGATGAAGTCATCTTGCAGGCTTTGCGGAAATGTACAGGAGAGTCCAACTTAAGTTGGCAGATGCCAGTTGAATTTTAAAGGCCTGGAATTTTACTCTTTGAAAATGTAGCCTTAAAGCTTTGCCAGAAATGACACCCAAATAAAAACTAATTTTTGCAAAGCGATAGTTATTTGCAGTGGTGAAACGTATTCAGTGTCTGTGAAGGCGGCTTCTTGCACTGTCTGGACTGCATAGTCAACATTTGGATAATTATTCATAGCTGCCTGAATAACTAGTAAACTAAACTGAGGCATATTCTTAGTAATTGAAAAATTAAAATAAAATGGGCAATGACTCTTATCAAATGAACAGTGGATATAAAATAAATTTTGCAAATTATTGATTTGTTTGGTAGCTAAAACACATGGTTTAGAAAAATAGAATTGTGTCATTCAAAACTTGGAACTAAGGGGTAAAACTTAGCTTTGATTTTGTGGGACATCGGTAATGTAGCAAATGGCTTTCACAGTTGAAGAACCATCAGAATAGTGCTTTCCCACTAACTGGGTAGAATGAAATCAAGTGATGTTTCTCCTTATTTAATATTTTTTCAAAAGTAAAATGAGATCTCAGTATATTTACTGCCTTTAACAATTAAAATCTTCCCAACTATAGCTGTGTTTACACGGGAACTTTTTTTCTCATTTGAAATATAAACGGGTCTGGATGTATTAAACTAGACAGCATGTGGATATAAACTGTTGAGACAGATTGAAATGACAGGAAATCCAGAGTTCAGGCATCCAAATCTGGGGGCCTGCTGCCGCCCACATTTTCAGGATTAACATTTTGTGAACATTCACGCTCAAATTTCAGGGAATAATAGATGCTTTTCCTTCTAGGACTATTCTTTGTCCTGAGAAATCAAATTTATTCTTGGATACCCAAATGTTTGGGAAAATATGAAAAAGCAGCAACATTGTCTTTTTTCTTTGCAGATTCAGCTCTTAGTTGATAAATTGTAAATGATATGTCATATTTTCTTAGCATAAAAGAGAAGGAAATGGGTGGCACACTCAGTGATAATTGAAGAGAATTTGATAATGATGGTTTGATGTTGGTTGCTATTATATGGAGAAAAAGAAACAGGAAATAAGGAATTATCCAGGGTCTATCCCTAATTGGAAAATATTAGCTCCCCAAAACCTGAGAGGGTAAATGGACCAGAGCTCTCATCAGGATCCAATGAGAGCAACAGGACAGAAGTCTTCTGGCAAAGTCCGGGCCTAGCTGGAGGATTGCAGCTCATATCAGTTATCATCCCAAAACTTGTCCTTAAGTCCTCCAGTCTCCTTCTGTTGCCTCCCATAAGCCAAATATAACCAGAAGCCGGAGCACAGGAGCCTCATGGATAAAATGCATAAAAGTGAACCTAAGGGAATGTGGGCCACATAGGAGACATTTGGAGAGTAGATCTGGAGAAAACAACAGCCAAGTCTAAACCCTCCCATTTTCTCTGACTAACTGTCAATCCTTGGCCAGCAATATATTTCTCTTTACCTTAGTTTCCTGAAAATTAAACTGACTGAATATACATAAAACACTTAGGATAATGTCTGACTCAGTAAGTATTTGTTGTTATTTTTGTAATCTATCCATAAAGATGCAGTTTTGTTGTGGGTGTGCATGCTCTGAAAACTATCTCTGTCTTACAGTACCTATTTTTTTCTTTTTTTGGTGGCCCTAGGGATTGAACCTGGGGACTCATACATGCTAGGCAATCACTGAACCATACCTCAACCCCTATGAATTTTATTTTTAAACAAATATTCCCATAAAAAAGTGTTGCTTACCTAAATTATTGATATACATTTAAAATAGCCTACACTATCTCTAGAATTGAAAGAATCATGCTATTTTCCTGAAATGTGGGGTGATTTCCAGCCAGGTTTTATAACAAGCTCAAGTTGCCTTCATGACCCTTAAAATCTTTATTCTGTAGCTTCCTTTGCTTGGGGGATATTCTTATTCCTCATTATTAGGTGTCTCCTGCCACTTGTTCATCAAAGTCTGTTTTCAATAAAAGCATATATTAAACAAATCAAAGAAAAAAAACTCAGTCTCATACAAAAAAAAGTAGTAAATAGTGGAACATTTGGTCAAAAGGAAGTAGAATTTAAATGGATTCAAATATGAGAATTGAATTTCCTTTCTCTGTTATAACTGTTAACTAGGAGAGTGAGTGTGACATTTTCTTACTATGTTATTAAGTTTATTGCAGAAAGAATATATATATATATATATATATATATATATATATATATATATACATATATACACATACATATATGTGTATATATATATAATATATATATATATTTATATATTATATATATATCGTAGCTTTTTGTTATTTTTAGTGGTTCTATTTGAAGACCCTCATGAATGGCAAATATGCAAACACTACTAAAATCTAAAAACACATCTCACATAAAACGCACAAGAAAAGTTTCATTTCAGTGGCCACTTCTTTTTACAAAGGAAATACTTTATTTGTTTGTTTATAGTTAATAAATTCTTGAGAAATACTGCTTAGGTTTGAGGCAATACAGGGCAGCAAAGTCCTGAGGAACTGGCCACATTCATTTTATGTAATTTAGTCTCCTCTCCTACACCCTGTGCACTGTGGAGAATTCAGAAATGTACTTGAGACAGATTTAAAATTATTATATGCAATGGTCTTCAGTGGTTGTTTTTGAATAAATAATAGAACCAGATACTGCATTAAAATCCCAAATGTAGAGTTAAATTCTTTTGAAAATTCATAGCAATTTGGTCCCTAAAGTGAGAGAAGTTCAAAGGCATAGTGAGAACTTCTCTGCTTTATAATAGAAGAGCAGGAAGGCAGGAGAGATCAAGATACTGAAAGGACAAAATACTGAATGTTCAATGATACACAGGGGTGACAAGAAAGGCCCAGCTGCCTCAATTCATTCATGAACTCTTTGATTTCAGAGTGGGTTTCATTTGTCCAAGTTTTCTCAATGCTTTTAATATATAATCTTTAAACAGATCATCAATGGCACTAGAAGGGACTCAAGACATTACCCAGTTCAACAAATGTATTTCCTAGATGAAGACATGTGCCCAGAGAAGTTAAGTAACGTCTGCCCATCTGGCCAAGTAGTGGCAATTGAACTTCCATATCCTGACTTCAGCCCAGTGCTCTTAAAAGGAAAATCTCATAAAATATTTTGAAACCTTAAGTTTTCAGTCTTCCCAGTAAAAATAAATTTCAGGATCATTTAAAATGTTGGCTACTGCTTTTGAGAGAACAAAATGTAATTTGACAAAATCATTTACTTGGGTGTAAATTACTACAAATCTGCTTTTATGATTCCCTCAGTCACTTTTCCTTCTTGTTTTATGAATACAGATACTGAGCAACTTAGCTTCTGTTATCACTGACCAAAGTGCCAGAATATTTTTGTTACTTCATATGATATACCATAGCATTTTGAAGTATATGAACTTTGCTCTAAATAATAGACGCTACGTCAATACATATCATTTGCATTTAATTTAGTTCTCTGTCTCCAGGAGTCTTGAGGTAACAGTACCATGAGCATCTTTATCTGTTTTCATGCTTCCCTAATAGAATTTTATCAATTTTTTTATTTTAGCACATATCAAAACTTAAACATAACATTCCTCTTCTTGCAATTCTACGTTCACTTGAAATTACTGGACACTTAAAACATAAATGCTCAATTACAGCTTTGATGCATATGACACAGGTATTAATGTATTTTAATGAAATATTACTAGATTTGGCTTGTAAACACACACACACATACCTAGAGTTATGATTTTCTGGCATAGCAATCTTTTAACTTAGTTTTAGAAAACAATACTAAATGTTAGGAGATTAAGGCAGTGCTCTGGTATTTTCTAGTATGAGTACCTAACTATTTATTGTCCACAAGATTTTCTCCACCCCTCTTTAGTCAAGAACCATCAGTTATGTGATATATCTTAATATCTTATTTCCTCTGATAAGAATTCAGATAATAAATTTTCAATGGATTCATTTATACTTATCCATTCTTAAAAAAGCTATTTTCAGATCATTGTTAATCCACATGCAGTTATAAGCAGTAAATAGACACATATTTTATCTATTTTCCTCACATATGAATTATTTAAGTAATTATAGCACAATAACACAACCAAGAAATTTATATGGATACAGTCCACCAAATGTATATAGATTTCACTAGTTTTATGTGCACTCACACGTATGCACGTACGTGTGCATGGATGTGTATTAGGTTCTATACTGTTGGCCACTTCATTTTTTATACAACAGTATACAACAGTTCATAATATTTTCTGGGTCATTTGCATTATTTTTGTTAAGTATGGATGGCAACAGCTTCTCAGAACAACACCAATCCAAACTAATCTTTACATTCCCCTTACCACATTAATATCTATACAATGCAGAATCATGCACTTACATTTTTCCTTGGGGTTCTCTCTGTTGTCCCTCATTAAGTGTCTTCAGTGTCTAATTTGAATTTCATACTCTGTATAAAGAAAAGGCCACATCTCCTTTTCTTTTAGTGTGATATCCCTCATAGGGCCAGGTGCAAGGAACTTCTTGGTCAATTCTACTTCTGGCATAGATAATGCTACACTAACAATGACTGAATCATCCATCTCAGGGGTTTTCCAAGGATCTTGCTTCCAGGTTTCCAGTAGTAGAGACAATTTGAAAGGTACGTAGACACTCTTCAGAAGAGTTGAATATCCAACTTAGCTATATGATTATTATCTATGGATGCCTTCTAAAGTAAAATACCTTTGATTTTGTGTTATATACTTACTATTTGTGGATTAGCTGGGACAAAAAAAGTATTTATTTAAGAAGTTTACCATTACTGAGCAAAAATCATCTACATTTTAAAAGATAAGTTATCTATATTTGCAACAATTTGGTTAACTATTAAACTCAAAATGCCTGTTAACTAATATGTAGGAATGTCTTATTCCATTATTTTGAAGTGAAACATGAATAATGTAAATGTTCTAGGCAGAATTATGTTATGCATTGTTCAATTTTTTGTTTTTTGTGTCATACTGGGATTATTAAGTTTTTGAACATTACAGAGTCAGTAACCACAATATTTAAAAAAAAATTAAATGAAACTATGGATGACTGGACAATTGAAAAATGTGATATATTAAGCTATCAACATGTTATCTGATAGTGGCACAAAGAGTTGCTGTTTTGAAAAATTTAAAATGTGTTATTTTCAAAAACTTTAAGTTGGCTGAATTTTAAAAAATTAATTTAAAATCCCTCTCATGAGGTTGATTCCATCCATAATACCTGTGCTGATATCATTCTGCCTTGAGTATGACTTGCTGACCAAAGAAGACTACTGGATTAGAGAACATGTAGTCGAGACACCAACAGTCACCCCGCTGTAGCCTGGCTAGGAAGGAAAGAGCAGTGATAGCAAGGGGTGGGTAAGCTGAAAACACTCATCTCACTGAGTGTTCTAAGCTTAGTTCTATAAACTGAGGGAAGGAAAGGTTGCAATGAGTCTACTTGGGCGGTGAGTCAGCATTTTTTCCTGTAGGGCTGTTCATATCAATCCATACCATAATCTATTTGGACAAGTTTATTTTTTTAATTCTGTTTTCCTTGACTCTGATATTGATTTCTATTTCACCAATTCCTTTAATTCATAAGGAAAAAAAACAACCATTTGATTCTCCACACTTTTTCGTTAATATACTACTTTATTAAAACCAATAATTCTCAAAACTGATTTTACAATGGAATGATATGGACGCTTTTATAAAATGTTTAATTAATTAATTTATTTTTGTCACCAGGGGTTGAACCCAGAGGCACTCAATCGTTAAGCCACATCTCCAGCCCTTTTCATGTTTTATTTTGAGACAGAATCTCACTGAGTTGCTCAGGGCCTCTCTAAGTTACTGAAGCTACCTTTAAACTGCAATCCTTCTGCCTCAGCCTCACTAATCAATGGTTGATGAAATTATAGGTGTGGACCACCATGCCTCATTCACTTTTTATAAAATATTGAGATCCCATAGATTATGATTAAGATAATATTAAATGGAATGTAAATTTCCAATACTGAATTTAACAATCCCAAAATTACAACACAAGTGTAGAAAAAATAGTATAGTGCATTTTCATATTCCCATTATATTCATTATTAATTAACACATGGTATATTTTTTCTACTTTTTATTACTAATGTGTATTAATTGTGCAAATTAATGGGCATCACTGTGACATTTCCAAGTGGGTGTATATGATACTTTATCTCATGTGTGGCACACCTTATTCTACTTATGCTATCCCAATTTTCCCTTACATTGTTTCAATTATTTTGAAAAAATGTCACCTTATCTTCCCATCTGAATATTGGTATTCTTAAAAAGTCCCTAAGTGATTCCAGTGTACAGTCAGGAATGAGACCTATCATCAGTTTATAATAGTCTTAATTCTTGATTGATAATTTCTGAGAGGAAGAGACTTTGTATTCTAAATATTATACCTTTCAGCACATGGTCAGCAATGGTGGATATTATGCTCAGTAAAATATTTCAGATTTACTAGAAATAGTTAATTATCTATGCTTATCACCAGTTAGTGTGATACTCTCTTCTGTTGTGTTGTCCACTGGTTACCGTGGCTATTTAAATTTAAGTAAAATTAAAAACTCAATTCCTAGATTCCACTGATCACATTCCAAGTATGCAATATGTGTACAGATTCAACTGGCTGTACATATTGAACAGAGTGAACATAGAACATTTCCATCTATTAGAAAGTTCAACTGGATGGTGCTTAAGACAAAAAGATGAACTTACCATTTAGCCACTAAAAGAGGTATTGAGATTGGGAACCTGCTCAGCAGAGAAATTCAAATACTGAGACTGACAATTCAAATACCATAGGAAGCCAAATATAATTAGAAGTAGAAGTATATCTGAAAGTAAAATACAAAGGGCACTATTTTACTAAAGGCCATTGCTATAAATGCTCATGTTCAATCAACTAAATATTTAGAATAAAATATGTTCATGGTTTCAAATGACCTAAAGTATATCCTAAAACAAGGAGTAATTGAATATAATATATAAGCCTGGGATTTGGGTAGTTATCAAAATAAAGACAAAATTAGAGATATAAAATTATAGATACACAATCAAAATGAAGTGAAACACATCATAACAATGGATATGATTATTAAAAAATAGAATTTTGGAAATGGGAAAGCAAACAATAAAAGCATATTCAAAAATGTAAGGTCAACTAGGGAGATTCTTCCAGGCCTCTTGAGGAATAGGGAGGAGAACATTTTTCTGGGAAAGGGTGGGGAACATGCCAGGAACTAGGCTAGATTTTCCAGGGGAAAGTATGAAAACTTAATAGAATCAGACAGTGGCAATTAATGACATAGAATTATTAACTTTTAAAGCCTCTCAAATGATTAGGTCTTTTGTAATCTTTCGTCTGAATTCCAAAATTGCAAGTCAGGTAGCTGACAAACAGAAGTTAGTGACAATTTTTTTATTTTTTAGGAAAAAAATGGGGATAGAATATTCACCTTGGCATGAAAAAAGAGCAAATGCAAAGAAGACTAAAGTATAGGGAGTCTCACATCTATACTATGGAACATCTGGGCCTGTTTGGCTGTGGCCATACATTACGCAATTAAGCTGCCACAACCACAGAGTTTTGAGTCTGTGGGAAGCAGGAGACTATTCACTAGT
This sequence comes from Marmota marmota marmota, assembly GCF_001458135.2. Lineage (NCBI taxonomy): Eukaryota > Metazoa > Chordata > Mammalia > Rodentia > Sciuridae > Marmota > Marmota marmota. The sequence continues at coordinate 8,047,828 of NW_025999905.1, read as the reverse complement.
GAATTCATTTTTTTTCAAAATAGAGATTAATTGGGAATTAAGTGGGGATTGAACTGTTAGTGATTTGTGGTATGAAAGACAATATTAGTATTACACATTAGCAAAGATATCCCTGGGAGTATTCATGTTAGAATTTATGAGTTGAGAGAATGCATTAAAATATGGAAATGTAGAAAAATGTTAATGATTAGATTCATGATATCTTAGGAACACAGAAAACAAATATATACTACATAATAGCACTGGGCCAAATATAAATAAGCATCCCAGGCAACTATTATTGTTTATAAGGGTTTTTGGAATAGAATAAGTCCAGACCAACTATAATTTGTAATAAAGTTTTATTGGCAGTGTAGAAGGGTAGGGAAAATCATTTTATAGTTTTCAGTGAGTGAAATTTATGGGTTTACTTTTATTTTGAAACTCTGCTCATATGTTATTGGCAGCCATCAGTATGTAAATGTGTGGACATGGTAATCTATGTGATTAAAGCTAATTGTTTTTTACTTTTATAAATGTGATTTTCCCCAATTAAAAAAAAAAAACAACAAAAAGCCTCATTGCTTTTCCCTTGGACATAGTGGAAGCAAGAGGTTATTTTCTTAATAGAAACTCTTTAGAAGAAGTTGTTTATATATGTGAAGCATCTCTGTTAGAGAAACTAATTATAGTATGTTAATTAAATACAGTAATATAGTTAAGTGTATGCTAGTACACAGTAGAAATAGGTAATTTGCTCATTGAATGGTTTGCCTTGAAAACTCAGGATGTGAGAAAGCCAAACTAAACCAATAGGAAATTCAAATATGTTATTCAAAGAGGTTGGAATAAGTGGATCCATAATTTAACTGTGTCCTAAAGAGGTGCTGAACTAGGGAGGAGTTGCTTAACACAAGTGGCACAAGCAGAATGTTATTAAGGGATTTCCTCATGAAGTAGTTGTGTTATTCTCAGGTCAGACATAAATACTTTCTCACATTTTTCTCTACACTTCTCCAAATATTTTTGGGGGAACTTTCTCATTTTACATTTTCCAATGGGAATACTTCATTTTGAATTACTTATTAAACTCAGGGAGCAGTTAGTATTTTAGATCAATCTTCAGGAAGATTAGTATTTTAGATCAAGCTGACTTATTTTAGAAGGTATCTCAGGAAAGAGCTATTTTGATAAGTGGTAATTCATGTCAAATTGTAGCCCATATCACCCCAGCTACCCTATCCTCACACCAAAGCAATAGCTGTTTCAGTAGCACTACAATTCACAAATTTATACATAATTCCCTGAATGCCCACTGTAGTGTGCCTACTATGACTCTGTGATGTGGGCACTTGAAGATGGATGAATACCTCAATGTTCCTGGAAGGGTCCACAATGTAGTAGGAAAGACAAAGTTGTAAAAATCAATCACAACAATGTGATAAAGAATATAATTAATGCTTGCAGGGAATATGTTGAAAATATACAAAGTAATGAAGGAAGTTTTCATAAACATGTGGTGTCTGCTTCAATTTCTCTAGCCTGTTACTTCTAAAATGATCAGTGCATTACAATCCAAAAACTATTGTTCTTGGAAAAAGTGAGGGGTTCTATCCAGTGATGAGTGTATCATATGCAGGTTAGATTTTAGGTTCCTAGAATTGTGCATAAAATCTATTCTGATGATATTTTTACTCATATTCTTAGTTTTTATGATTCCTTTATCTCATGTACCAAGCTTAGTGGGAGAATAATTCATCCAAGATAGCTCAACTTCACAGTTCAAACTTACGGCTTCAGGAATGTTGTTTTAGCTCTTTGTTAGAGCACTTGCCTTGCAGGTGCAAAACTCTGGGTTAAAACAAAAGAAGAATTTTCCAGTGTATCATTTGATAAAATCACAGCGAAAAAGAAATTTTGCTCATTAATTAAATATGTTTGCTATTTTTGGTATTAAATCAATGTCACTTTAATAAGACAAAGGAAAATTAGGTGCTTGGAAGATACCACAGAATACATTTAGAGGCCTGACACTTCATCTTGAAACCTGTTAGGCTATATTTGAGCACATTCTCATAATCTTAGAATTTTAATGGATTCTAGAATCCATCAAAGCCATCCTTTTGGTCTTAAAAGATGACAGAATTGTGGTACAGAGCATGATATCCTAAATATTGACATTAGAGCTATAATTAATAATTTCCCATTCAGTACTTTTCTCTTATTTTTATAATTCAGTGTCTGAAAATTTCAACTTATATGTTTAATAAGATGTCAAAGAGCTGAGCTTTTACTTTTGTATATTGCTGAGGGTGATTGACAGCATATAACTCTACTTTCCTGGTCCAACATTATTATTATTTAATTATTGCTATCCATTGATTTTACAGCAGGAATTAAATAATAACTAAATATCAGTTTGCTAGTATTTTTAAAAAGTTAATCTAGAAGCTGTAGAATTTTCATTGATGAAAGGATGATGTCTGCCTTGCACAACATTTACTTCCTGGTAAAACTGGTCATTCATTTAGAAGGAATAATTTGCACCATTTTGGAGTTGATGCATGTTATTCAGATTTACTGTGAAAATTTGGAAGAACATTAACAAATATTTCATCAATGACTGAAATAACTATTAAATCTATAGTACTCTTATACTTGAAATACTTCATGATCTGAAATATGAGGGTTTCCTATGTTCTCTTTGTAGATATTACACATCTTCAGTGAATCCTATGATTCACCTTTTTTTTTACACAGTATCATTATTTTATTTATTTATTTTTATGTGGTGCAGAGGATCAAACCCAGTACCTCACACGTGCTAGACGAGCGCTCTACAGCTGAGCCACAACCCCAGCCAACTTATCATTTTTTGTTTCTAATATTCTTTCAATTATTTTGAAAAGATATCCAGTGTTACCATCTCATCAGGGTGGTATATTTCTCTTAATTTCGGGTAACCTTGGTTTTCTTTGCTCATTTTCTTTGCCTTAGATTACTCTCTAAGTATATGTGAAGGAAGTAATATAAATTTGCAAATCTGAAGGTACTGAATCTCATGGAATTGATTTGCCCAAAGGTATAACATTGTCTTGAACATTCAGAGTGTGGTTAAAGGGAGCTTGAACTGTAAGAAAAGTACTTTTTTTCTTTTTTTGTGATGTCCACTTTACTAATAAATCTGTCATCACTAACTGGTCTCCATTTCCTCTGAAATAAACAAATCACTATTGAGTTCTTTGAAACAGGAGACTGCCAGGAAAACGAAAGTCACTTTTGCTTCATCTTCCAAGATAAAATATTTAATAAATGGAAATAAGAGGCAACAGAGGAGTGGTGGGGTCTTCACACCTGCTAGAAAGTCCAGGAGATGCCCCAAAAGCTGAAATTCAAACAAACCTCAAACCTTAACAGTCAGCAAAAGTGCAGAGACTAAGCCAAGAAAGAAATTTGTAAGGATCTTGGAAACTTCTTAGGTAGAAAGCTTGACTTGTGGAAGCATAGGGAATATTAAGAGGAAAAGAAAGGAATTTTATCTGGAGATCTGTGGTCCCAGTTGAATTGGCCCTGAACTAGTTATATCTTTAAATTATTCCATATTCTACTTTAAATCTAATGGCCTACAAGTTTGATTTCAGAAGGTTTCAGAGTGATATTTCGTTATTTTTCTATCTAAATAAAAATAAAGCATCTTCTTTAAAGAAACTCACATGAATTTTAACCAGCAGTTCACTAGGGAATACAAGGGTAAGAGGCAAGAAAAAAAGAAGCCAAATTTCATTACACCTAGAAAGATTGAAAAACAAGTGAGAGTCAAAGGAAATAAACAGGCATTAAGAGGAAAAGTAAAAGTATGTCTCCAAATTAATTAAAAAAAAATTGTAGCTGTAGATGGACAGAATCCCTTTATTTTATTTGTTTATTTTTATGTGGTGCTAAGGATTGAATCCAGTGCCTCACATTTGCTAGGGAAGTGCTCTACCACTGAGCTACATTCCTCGCCCCCCAAACTAATTTTAAGACATGATATGTTGCTCTTTCCCCTTTGAGATTAATCTCTTAATTTTTGTTACAAAACTTACTGGTGTCAATGACAGCAGATCTTTCTTAACCTAACCCCATCATATGTATTTATTATCTCTTTGAGCATAATGAACTGTTATTTATATTTTTTTCCTATGATAACAAAGCAAAAATAGAAACAAACCCCCAAAAACACTTGACGAGAATTTAAATTTTTGTTTGTGTTAAAGATTTTCTTCAAGATCTGATGAACTCCTTAACTCAGGTATATACATTTTTTTTCAAACAGAGGTGTTGAAAGGACCAGGGGGTGTGATTGAGGAGATCAAAACATTGAGTCATTCTGTCTCTGCCAACAGCTCAGGGATGAAGTGATGCTGGTACTTTAACCCCCTGGTCTCCTCTGCTCCTTAACATCTGCCTGTTCTAGTCTCTCTCAAGGATGCCAGCCACTGTGCCACTATTTTTAATAATTCTAGAATTCAAAAAGCTTTCCATTCATTTTTTTTTTTTTCAAAATTAAACTTACTATTGGGAATATAACTCAGTAGTAGACAGCTTGCGTAGCATGCATAAGGCCCTGACTTTGAACCGCAGTGTGACAAAAATAAATTTTAGTGGCATGCCATTCGTATATTTTAAAGGTTATTTCTCTTGCTTGATGTTAACAGGTTTGAACACAAGATGAGTCTGTATTTTTTTAATATTGAATCGTTCTACTCATCAACTTTCATTAATAAATTAATAATTATATTGTTTTTCAGATATAATTTTGAGATGTTCCGGATTTATTTTTTAAACAAAATATAGTTTGTATCTATGAAAGAATGTCATGCCATACACTTTTCTGTGTGGTTTCGGTTACTGGGAACCACTATAGGAAAGTTTGAGATAGGTAGAATCTCAGGGAGAGAGGAAAAGAGACCCTTAGTATTTGAAGACCTGGATCTACGAGCATAATCTTTAGTTAGATGAACAAAACATCCAGCATATGCTTGCAACAGATCAACTACAAAAAAAAAAACTAATTTAAATGTCACCAGATTTAGAAACTTATACAATGTGCCCACAGTTGATTTATGGCTAGACTACTAAACCAAAAAGAAATATTCCAAACCCCACATATCAAATACTTGTCATAAGACTTAATTTTCAAAGAAGCTTGCATGAAACCTGATGATTTCTTCTCAGGATAATCATATATATAATCAGAGAGCTCAGCTCTGGTGGGTCACTTGTCTTTTCTTTAAGGGGTAAGGGCTGCAGGCTGCCCACTCTCCACCTTTGTGGTGTGCATATAAATTGTTGTTGGTGCCTTGCTTTTGACATGTTGTGGAATTGTTTTCAGCAAGGAAAGTGAAGAACCTGCAAAGGCCCAGTTGAGGTCCCAATTTCCTCTTTGGAGGGACCTCCTCAGATCCCTCCTTGGTGATAAGTTGACTCTGTATTCAGAGGATAAATTCACAGATAGCTATTTGTGGATGTGGGAAAGATGACTATGCTAATATACTCAAGGCTTGAATTGTTCATATTTCTGAATTATTTGATAAAAATTATAGAGGCCTTTTAATTCTGGAACTTATGCTCCTACAGTATTGATCATGCCTTACATTTTGGCCTCCAGAACATGAAATATGCATTATTTGTTAGGTTATTGCTTTCAAATTATGGAAGACATAGCTTGATTTAATGGAACTGTGCTTTAAAATTTTCATATGCACTGCATTCAATCATAAAATTTTTGGAGTGATTTCATTCTTTATAAATCTCAGGATGAAATACAAATAAATTACCAAAAGTACTCTCAGTTACTGCACACTGTGGATATTAAAGAGGATATGGAAAAACTTTGAAGGAATGGGGGCCTGCTCCATTGTTCTAAGCCAAAAATATCAAAATTTGGCTTCTAACACTATGGAAAATAAAAGTCTGCTTATTCCTATAGGGGATTAATGCATTACTCAATCTTGAAAAATTATATTGCCTGGCAACTACAAAGTATGTTCAGTTTTCTCAGTCCTTCTCTTTTTATTCCTTTATTTTGAATCTAGTATCATTCAAAGTTTCTGATCTGCTGATAGTTTCAATCTCATTGGAGTATATAACAATCCTGATATTCATGCTATTGGAGCAGTTTAATCTATACATTATTTACTGATTATAAGGAAAATTGGAAAATTTCTTCCATGTCTATTTAATTACTTTTAGTTTAGAAAAATAGAGAACTCAAAAGTAAAAAAAAAAAAACACTAAAACTACACACCCATAAGGAGAAAATATTGCATATTGCATTAATATAGTGCACTTATTTTAAGACCTCAGTGCTGCTAAATTTAGGACTTTAAGTTATAGTCTTTGATTGTTTTACTTTTCCTTTTAAATAATTAACCATAAGCTAACCAGCAGTAGTAGTGCTGAACTTCTGTTCAATATTTTCTTAGTAAATATCCAAAAAATGAAGAAAAGGTAGTATGTAGGGGTGCAGGGGGAGGGCGGGGAGAAAAGGCACTGATAGTTTTCTTTTTAATTACAGAGAATAAGAATTAGGATGGTCTTGCTAAAAATGAAAAGAAAATAGTGAACTTTGCAAAGATCTGTCTAGCTATAAAACTATTTTGTATTTTATTTTTCTCTATTTAACTTGACTTCAGTGTATAATGCCATTGCATATAATATGATTGTACAAATGTGGTGGCAATAACACCTATATATGTTAACCCAGACAGTTGTTATCTATTACTGCAAAATTTGTCAACTAGCTGAAGTGTGGGGAGTGATACTCTAATGCCAAAAACCCAGGTTTAGGTTTTGTGACCTTAGTTTCTCACAGATAATGACTTTCTTTTGTGGATGTAGAGCAAGACTCTAATCATTACCAGTCACATAATAAATACATTCTCTGTTGCACAGAGAACTCTGTGTGTGTGTGTGTGTGTGTGTGTGTGTTTGCTAGCCATAAATGGAAAGCCACTCAAGAATGCCACTTTGAATGGTTTATCATAGTTTTAGAGTGATTTATTTATCTTTCACTCCTTCAGGTATTTGGTCATTCATAAAGTACATACGGAGTGCCTCCCGTTGGCAAAGTGATATATTTCTAAAGCAATGAGTACTTGATTTTAAAAAGGGAAGTGGAATACTCAGGCCTCACATTTTATGGAGGTGCCTATTTGATCAAATCAATTTAGTGAATGTGTTAATAATAATCAATTAAGAGAAAAATTAAGAAACTCCCTCTCTCAAATCATAATTAACTTAGCTGCAGATCAGGTTGCACATAGTTATTAGTGTACTATGTGACATTTTTCATCTGTGTCATTACAACAGCTCCTCTTTAATTTATCCCAATGTTTTCTCATTTTTAAAAATACACAATTGTGATCATGAACTTAACCAGCATTCTTTGAACACTGAATATGTGCCCAGCAAGGTGATAGAACTTTAAGGTGGATCACTGATTCCCAAATCAGAGTATGTTTTGTCTCCCAGGAAACATTTGGTAACACTATAGACAAATAACTGTCACAACTTGGACGTGTGGAGTGTTGTATTGTCATTTAGTGGTCACGGATCACAGATTCAGCTAACTATCTTATAATGTACAGGACAGTCATCCACCAGGATCCACCTGTTTCATTATAGTGCTCAAGTTGAGAGAAGCTGGAGGGAGGAAGGGACAGAGATATGTAAAAGAACAAGATCATGTTCTTTTTCTGCAGAGAGGACCATCTAATTCTGCCCTGATTAAAACCCTTGAGCTAATGTATTTGCATTTCATGTTGTTCATGACTCACACCCTTGCTATTTTTTCCCCCTCTTGTTCTGCAACATTTGCCATGTTTTGAGTCTCAACCCCAGGAGAATATGGCTTTTCAAAGGACATTCTGAGATCTTCTGCACTTCTAGATTTTATTTGTGCTATTTCTTTTGTCTGGAAAGCTCTCTGCATCTACAAAAATTCTACTCATTCTTTAATATGCAACCCAGGAGTCTTTCTCCTTTAAGCCATCCCTAACTCACTGGAGGAAAGATATTCCTTCCTTCATGTCAAGGATCCTGTGACTTATTGTGCATGATTTTATTTTAAAATGTATTCTTTTGCATAAAAATAATTAAACAATATCTCTTAAACTACATCACAGAGATGGAGTCTTTAGCTCCAAGTAATTAGCCCAGTGACCAATACATAGTTTCTACTCAAAACATTTGATGAAAGAATAAAATAAGAACCTGAGTAATTGTAGAAAGAGAATAAAGTGTTTATATTGCATGGGATCTTTGAAACTAAATAAGCTTGATTCTTATTATTATCTGTTTGAAATTCTGGGCTTAGACATTAAGCATCCTTTGTCATAAAACATACATAGATGTAAAATTTGTATTCTATCTACACACACCAGACTGCAAATCAGTTTTATCCTACTACTTATCTCTAATACTTACAAATAAATACATGGAAGTTTCTTGCAGAAAAAAAGGACACAATATTCTAGTTTCCATACCTCACAGTTTAAAATAGCATCAACAAACTTATAAATATAAGTTTATATATTAAAAATAAGCTTTGTATTTCTGTTTCCAGGCAAATGTAATACATGTACTTTTCTCAATTCCTTGCACTGAGAACAGCTAAAAATAGGGGGCATTAAATACAAACAAATATAAGAAGATTCTGAAAGGTACTAAGAGGAAAACAGAGTGACTAAGGTTTCAAGCTGCAATATCAAAGTAGTATAGACTGAGCAGCTTGAAACACAAATGTTTAATTTTCATCATCCTGGAGGCTGTGAAGCTCAAGGTCAATGTGCTGGCAGGTTTGGTGTCTGGTGAGGACCCTCTTACTAGTTGACAGATGTCTATCTTCTCACTGTGCCTTCAGATGGTTGAGAGAGTTGTCTTTCCTTAGAAGGGTGCCAATCCCAGTTATGAGAGCTCCACTCTCATGATCTAATTACCTCTCAAGAGCCGTATCTCCAAACACCATCACATGTGGATTAAAGCGTCAACATATAAGTTAGAGAGATACAAATTCTTGGTCCATAGAAGTTAGGAACGTTAAGACCTCATAAAAAGGATATAGTAGTGAGTTCCCTGGTTGCTTTTTGCCTCATCTGTTCCAGACTTGGAGTTGAAGAAGTTGTCAATACCCAAAAATAAACGATCACATTCACAAAAAATAATTCTTACCAAAGTCTGTGATCTTTAGGTAAAGGTCCATAGTAAAGGTTGTCTCACAAAGTTTAACACTTTAGTACAACAACCTCTTTACTGCAGCCAAAGACCACCTCACCTCAGCCTTCATACTGGCAAAGGCTGAGTCAATAACCTAGATTTCAACTCTCAGCAGCCTTTAAAAAGGCACTCGAATCTGCCATCTATCCCCACCAGTCTGATGTCAGAGAAGATTGGAAAAGGACCCATAATTCTCATCTTTAACTGGCATTAATGGGTCCCTCGCCACTCCCCGCACAGGGCATCAATGGAGATTGTATGTCAAGACTTGACTTGCACACCAGTTTGGCAGTAATGATTAGTCTCACACTTCTGCCCCTCTGGCATGATGTCTAGTGGAGGGTCAGGACTTTGACCACTACCAAGAGACAATGAGGACAAGTCTCCTTTCCTCTGTTCTGTCAGTAACAAGTTTCTCTTATCTTTTCTGGCCAAGGTAGAGTCATCAGAAGCCTAGTGAGAGCTAGAAATTCTACTCCCATTTTGCTGTAATCAGAATCCCTTCCTCACCTTTGGTATCAACTGAGGCTAAGTAGGGAATGAGCGCCTCTACTCTCACCCAACAGGAGAGAAGCTGCACTGCTTCACCTCTGCTAGTTCAGTATCAAAAGAAGCCATTTGAATCAGAGTTTAAAGTAACTTACAGAGTATCATGATAATACCCAATATCCAGGTTTCTATGGAACAATCACTCATCACATTCCTATCAATGAGTTTAGGTAAACCTAAACTTGAATGGGAAATAACAATCGTTGCACACTAAAACTGAAATAATAGGGAAGCTAGATGTCAGAATTATCTGACAAGACTTTTAAAGTTATCACAAATTTCTTTCTTTTTTTTTAAAAAATAATAATAGCCATGCTTGAAGCAAAGGAAAAAATCTACATTTCAGCGAAGAAGTAAATAATCTCAACAAAGATGTAGAAGATATAAAAATAAAATCAACTGTAAATTTTAGAACTTATTGAAAAAAAAAAAAAAAGGAAAACCAACAGAAAATTCCCAGTGGATAGGTTCAAGAGAAGAGTGAAAAGGACAGAGGAAAGAATTGGTGAACGGTGAACAAGAAGAGAGAACCACAGAAATTTATCAATCTGAACAGCCAAAAGAAAATAGAAAAACAAACAAAAGAATGGTGCCTTGGGCTGGGGATGGGGCTTGGAGATAGAGCACTTGCTTAGCACATGTGAAGCACTGGGTTTGATCCTCAGCACCACATGTAAATAAATAAAATAACGATCCATCAACAACTAAAAAAAAAGAGCAACAACAACAAAAAAAACCTCAAAAATGGTGCTTTGGGGTCTGTAGACCTACAGGGGGAAATAAAACCTAATCTCTGTGTCATTGGGATTATAGAAAGAAAAGAGAGAAAGCGGGTAAGGATGATAGAGTATCTTAAAAAAAAAATAATGGCTGAATATTTCCTAATTTGGATAAAGACACAAACCTAAAGATACAAAAGGCTGAGAGAAACCCAAACAAGATAAACAAGAAGAAATTCATATGAACCACATCACAAGTCCAAACTTTAAAAACAAAAATCAAAGAAAATCAGGTTGTAAAAGCAGTAAAAAACAAATGGCATTTTTCCTCTTTAGCAGAAAGTTTTCAATGATAAAGGATCTCCCACTGAAAACCATGGGGATCAGAAATAAGTGGTCTAACTTTTTTTTCAGGGGGAGAAATAAAAGAATAATCAACACGGAATTTGGTATCCAGTAAAATAATTTTTATGAACTGAAAGGATAATTAAAACATGCTCAAATGAAGGAAAATTTAGAAGTTTCTAGTAAAACTACTCAGAATGAGTATTTTTTAAATAGAAAAAAATGATAAAAGAAGCAACCTCAGAACATGGAAGGGAAGAACAGTGGCAAGAGTAAATTACATATAGATACATTCTCCTTCTCTTTTGAATTTTCTGAATTATGATTGGTACAGGAAGCAAAACATAACATTTTCTGACATGGTTCCAAAGGTATGCAAAGAAAACACTGAAGTCAATGATATTGTAAACTGGGGTGAATAAAAAGACAAAAATAGAGGACAGGTGATATCTGGAGTCTGTGATGGCTTATAATAATACAGCAACTCCAATAAAGCTATGCAAAGAGAGGATAAAAAAATCCAAGACATAGAAAAATTGAATTCTAGATAAATGTTCAAATAACCAAGAGAATGACAGAAAAAGAAGAGGGATGGGAAAAACAGGAAACAACAACAACAAAAATGTTAAATGGCATGCTCAAACTAGTGTATGTCAACAATCATGTTGTGTTAATGGTCTGAATACAGACTGATTGAAAGTTAGAGACCAGATTAAAAAACATGACCCAATCATTTTGTGCCATAAGAAACTCACTTTAAATATAAAACAACAAATGTAGGTTGACAGTAAAAGGATGGGATAAATACATCAAGAAAACACTAATAAAAAGGGGTGGTAATATTAATTTGAGATAAATTAAACTCAGAGCAAAACAAAACAAAACAAAACAGAAGAGACATTTCACAATGAAAAGAGATCAATGTACCAAGAAGATATAGCTATCCTAAATTTCCATTCATCAAAAAAATAGAAATTTAAAGTACATAAAACAAAAATCAATAGAACTGAAAGTAGAAACAGACAAACTGCAATTATAGTTGAAAATTTGAATATATTACTCTCAGTAATTGGTAGAACTGAGCAAGAAACAAGCAAGAATATAGAAAAAGTTAATTCCACAAACCATCTGAATCTATTGGGTATTTATAGAATATTCTACCCTGAAACAGTAGAACATATATTCTTTTTAAGAGCCCACGGAACATACATCAACACAGATCATCACTTGGGCCATAAAACAAACCTTAACAAACTTAAAAGAACTGAAACCCTATAGAACATTTTCTCTGACCAAATAAGAATAAAATAAAATAAGAGAAAAACATTCACATGCTTAGAAATTAAACAACACATTACTTAATATTATGGTTCCAAGAAGAAGTCATACATGGGTCTGAATTAAAATTTATATAAAAATGTAAATGCTTATTTTTATGAGATTTGACTAAAGCAGCACTGAGAAAAAAATTGAGAAAGAAATTATAGTACTAAATGCATATTGGAAGAGGAAAAAGTTTCAAACCTATAATCTAAACTTCCACTTCAACATCTAGAATAATATTAGCAAAATGACTTCAAGGAAAGCTTAAGGAAGAAAATAATGTAAATGGGAGCAGAAACCACTGAAACTGAAAATAGAACACCAACAAGAAAATAAAAGAAATAAAACACTAAGTCTTCAAAATTGCCATGAATCTGACGATCCCTTTGCAAGACAGACAATGAAAAGCAAAGACACTAAAGGCCAACATCAGGTGCCATACGGGAGATACTTCCACAGATCCTGCAGACACCAATGTGGCAAAACAGAGATGCTGTGGACTACTAACATTCATAAATTTGATAATGTAGGGGAAATGAAACAATTTGATGGAAAGCACAAACCACTGTAACTCACCAAAAGTGAAAAAAAGATATATGGAATAATCTATTAAGGAAATGGGATTCCTAATTTTAAAACTTCCAAAAAAGAAATCTCCATGCCCCAGTGATTTTGTTTGGGAATTCTATCATATTTTAATAAGACATAATGCCAGTTCTACACAGTTTCTTCCAGGAAATAGCAGAGGAAAGAATACTTCCAAATTCATTTTAGGAAGTGGTATAATGATATTGAAAGAAGACATCCATTTTAAAGGACAAAACTGCAGAGCAGCATCCCTCACAAATATAGATACAAATGTTTTAAAACAAAATATCAGCAAGGAAAATTCAATAGTACATAAATGTAATCATATACCATGATCAAATTGTATTTATTTTAAGGGTTGTTTAAAAATCAATGTAATCCACTATATTAAAACAATTCTTATTATCATATAAATTAATGCATAAAATTATTTGACAAACTTCTAGACATATTCATGATAAAATTTCTCAGGAAACTAGAAAGGGAAAAAATTTCCTCAAGAACATTTACAAAGATCCTAGAGTTAACAAAAAAAAAAAAAAAGCAAGAAAGAAAAGAAAAGAAAGAAAAAAGAAACTAAAAAGACTGAATGATTTTTTTCCATAAGATTAGAAATAAGGCAACATTGCCTCTCTCACCAAGGTTATTTGACAGAATACTGAAAGTTACAGCCATTACAATGAGAGAGGAAAAAGAAATTACATGCTTACATGTTAGGGTCTGTAAACAAGTCAGGATGCATGCATGACATTTTGCCAGAGGGAGTGGTTTGTGAAGTAACTCCAGCAAGCCATTAAGTGTGGAGATTCCTTATTGGTTGACTGCTGTATCTAGTTTATGTTAATTAAGATAAGCTGTGTGTAATGTATATATACCCCTCCGGTCCTACAATAAATGGCTCCCACTCCTGCTGCATCAATCTACACAAGTTGCTCGTCATCTCCTGGTTATTTTGCTGCAGCCGGACTGCGGCACTTACAAATAAGAAAGGAATTAAAAAAAAAAAAGGCTATCTGCATTTGCAGATGACATGTGTAATTACATAGAAAAATTATAAAATCGGTAAAACTCCTTCTAAACCCTAGAATTAAGTTGCACAATACAGGATAAATATACAGAACCCAGTAAAGACACTATATTACATGAACTAGCTAGAATTGCATATAACTGTCACAAAATATAAAACTTCTAAGTAAATATACTGAATATACTAAGTAATTCACAATATTTAAAAATATATACATACATGTGGACATACAAGCATAACATATATATTACAATATCTTTTGTAAACACCAGTAATTGAAGTAGATTTTCTATTTTCAGACAGAGAATTAGTTCTTATTTTGAAAGCAGCTCTAACACATTGGAAAAGAAATATCTACTAAAAATATAAAATTTATCATAACTCTTATAAATAGCTAAATGTATCTATATTATATTGTATGTAAAGATATTCTAAAGAACTAAAAAGGCATATTTTATTAACCTTGTTATTTTGAGATAATTGTTAACATGAATTGTTAACATTCACCTGAATCCACGTTTCTGCAGATTCTCTATTTCTATAATTTAGTCCTTTCACTTATGTTATTTAAATAGTATAATACAGTACTTAACCTTTTGGCTTTTTCACTTCCTGTGATTTTCTAGAGATTCATCCAAGTTGCTATGTATGAATTAATGGTTCCTTTTATTTAATGGCTGAGAAGTGGTATGAATATACCATAGTTTGTTTAACCAGTCATAGAATTGAAGTGTTACCTACTGTTTCCAGTTTTGAGTTAGCATGGTTAAAAGAGCTATGGGCATTAAAACACAAATATTTTTACAAATAAAAGTTTGTATCTATCTGAAATAAATGCTCTGAAGAGCAATTGGTAGGTCATATGGTGGTTGCATGTTTAATATTTTGTAAGAAACTGCAACACTATTTTATAGAGTGGATAGGACATTTCAAATTCCAGCCTTCTGTGTGAGTGACCCAATTTCTTCACATACTAGAAATCATGTGGTATTATCACTATTTCTTAAAATTTCAACCCTTATGATGCCTATGTAGTGATGCCATAGGGTGTTTGTAATTTGTACCTCCCCACTTTGTAATTTGTATTCTCTCCAGAGAATGATGCTGAGTGCTAATAATGTGTAGCACATATTATTACCATCTTCATATCCCATTAGTTAAATGTCTTTTTATATCATTTATACACTTTCAGATTGAAGTTTCTATTGTTGAGATTTGAGAGTTCTTTGTGTATTCTAAATATTGGTCCTTTGCTGGGTATGGAGTTGACTAATAATATTCTCCTATTTTGCAGTTTGTGTTTGCATCCTCTTAATATGGTCCTTCACAAAGTAAAAGTCTATAATTTTGATCAAGTCTGAGTTCTCAATTTTATGGACCATGCTTTTCGTATTATGTCCAAAAATTCTCGAGTTAAAATATTTTCTCAAGAGTTTTAGTCCAAATTTCATAGATTTATTTGTAGTCCACATTTAGGGCCATGATTTGTTTTGAGTTAATTATTTTTATAAAGTACAAAGTTTAAGGCAAGGTATTTTTTGCTTAGGGTAGTTCCATTACCCTAATACTACTCGTTAAAATACACTGTTTTCCCATTGCTTTCACACCCTTGTCAAAAATCAGTTAGGGGTATTTGTTTTGGTTTTGTCTAGATTTTAACTTTTCTATTCTTTTCCATTGATCTATGTTTCTCTCAAGCTATACCACATAGTCTTGATTAGGGCTTCCTACCAATGTATACTTCTTGTTCAAAAATCCTTTAGCTGTTTTAGTCTTTGCCTTTCCATATACATTTTTAAAACTCTTTTCATGTTTCCAGATCTTGTTGAAATTTTGATAGAAATTGCATGAAACTGCCATATCGATTCTGCAAGAATTGACACCTTTACTACATAAAGTTTTCCACCCCCAAAACACACTACATATTTCCATTTATTTAGATCTTTTTTGATATTCCTCATCAGCATATACATGTTTTGTTAGAATTACATTTAAGAATTTTAAGGTATTAGAAATTGAATTTTGTTTTAATTTTGGAGTCCATATGTTAATTGCTAGCACATAAAAATATAACTGAAGAACAAAAATCTTTTGATTATCAATATTATGCCACAATTAAATGATTTTTTTTTTGCTGTTGTTCATTGCCTATTGTATACCATGAATGGCAAAAATATATAAAGGACCCTGCCTTTAAATAATGTTGACAAGAGGAATTCTCAGAATATCAAAGGAACACAGAAATTTTCATAGCAGTGTAGCAAAGAAAAATAGATTTCATTTATAGATACCTAAAATTGGAAATTCAAACTGTGTTTGTCAGCTTTTCATTGCTGTTCAAAGTACCTCAAATATCCAGCTTATAAAGAGGAAGGATTTATTTAGGCTTATCATTTCAGAGATTTCAATCCATAGTCACTTCACCCTATCACATTTGAGTCTACAGTGAGGCAGAACATCATGGTAGATGTGTATGGTAGAAGGGTCTTGTTCACCTCATAGCAGACAGGAAGAAAAGAGAAAGGAAGATAAAGGCCTAGAGTCCTAATATGTCTCCCAAAGACACACCCCTGATGATGTAATTTTTCTTCAGTAGGCCACCCCTGCTAAATGTTCTACTGTCTCCCAGTGGTGCCATGAACTGGGAACTAAGCCTTTGGCACATGGGTCTTGGAGGACATTTCATTCTCAAACTATGGGCTGAGGTTGTGGCTCAGTGGTAGGGCACTTGTCTAGTGTGTGTGAGGCACTGGGTTTGATTCTCAGCACCGCATATAAATAAATAAAATAAAAGTCCATTGAGAACTAAAAAAATATTAAAAAAAAACCTAAACTATGACACAAACCAATTTTCTGCTCTTCCGTTTTAAAGTGAAAATAGCTTCCTGTTACCAAGAGAAAATTCTCAGCATAGAAATCAAAGACTCTCACAGGTTGACTCTGGTCTCGTCTCCTTTCTTCATTCACTCCCCTGCTACCGCATTTGGAGGAAGGAACACATTCTATATGTTCTTTCTCAATCTTCTATTTACTCTGATCTAAATGTATTTTATTCTGTGTTCTGGAAGTCCATCTTAATAAAAGGCAGGACAATAGAATAAGTCACTCCAAGGCAATGCCACCTCTCACTGTATTGACTTATTTTTTAGTTCATTTTTATAAAAGAAAATTGCTAAATATGAAAAAGTGCCAAGAAGAGTGTAATGTTTTCTTTTCTCCCTCTTTCTTTGTGTACAAAGCTGAGACCCTCAAGGGATGAAATCATTTATTTTATTTTATTTTTTTAATTTTAATGTGGTTCTGAGGATTGAACACAGTGCCTCAAACATGCTAGTTAAGTGCTCTACCATTGAGCCATAACCCCAGCCCAGAATGGAATATTTTTTTCTCATTTTTGTGTTCCCTCATTGCCCTGCACAGTTATTGACACATAGGAAATGCTCAGTTAGCGTTTGATGAATAATGGATTCACAAGAGATGGAATTGATTTGAAATGTTCTTGAGATTCAGTAATGAGATCATCATTTGCACAGATGATACTTAGCAATATAAAATAAAAACATTTTTAGAAGGTAGAGTAAAAGCAAATTGGAAGGACCCAGAAAACAGGTAAAAAAAAAAAAAAGTCTGAATTGGGCTAAGAGGTTACTGGAATAGGTTTAGCACCAGCTGCCGAATATTTGCCATTTCAAAGGAAAATTACACAGAACATTACAACTAGTAGTTTATCTTGGATTGAGAAAGGTAGAAAGAATTAAAACTGTTCAAGGGTTTTGAGCTTGAAAATGGGAAACTTGTGTCAGTTGTAGAAAGAAGGAAGCTAGCATAACTTTTGTGAAGAAGAACTGAACTCAAAAACTTGCTGATTTTTAGCAGATGGCAAACCATCCACTTGGGAAATCCCTATAGGCATTTCAAAGAGTGGGATAAGTGAGAGCTCTGGTGACTTCCAAACTTAATTGTGGATCCTCAGAAATCTTTGATCTGAAGACTTGGGCCTATCTGGTCACCAACTTTAAGAATTTATAATGAATTGCTTTGTAACAGTTCAAATACATAGATTGAGCTCCCAATTTAATCTCTACAGCGTTGACTTGAAGAGAGCTGCCTTATTTACCCAGGCATATTTAGTCCAGCCTCTGCTGGCCTCAAGCCCTTCACTGAATTCTTGATGGTTTGTTAACAGCATAATGTCCTGTTCTACCACTAATGGCCCCATGACCACACAGGTCAGACACGTGTACATTTGCAATATTCCTTCCTCACTACTGTAACAGAACACTTTTTGCTCAAAACATCTCACCTCAACTCTTCGTGGAATGACTCCACCATCTCTGTCATCTGTACTCTGTATTCTGGAGGCTCACTTTTTTCTGCACGCACTGGTGACTAGCCTTATGTTTTTGCTCCTATTTTTCAGTTACCTGGAAAACTTCTGCCATCGAGGAAGCTCTGTCCTTTTTTGCCCCCAGTACCATCATGAATGCAATCTGTTCATGAAACTTCATGATTCCTTCACTTCATGGGATTTTCCTCATTTAATACATGTATCTGTCTTCTGGCACTAAGTATGTTCTTTGATGCTTTTAGCTATTTCAGAAATTATTTTTATCCCGGTGTCTGCTGCCTTTCCCCATGCATACTTTCATAAGCTCCCTTAAGAAACTACATGGTATTTTACTCACCAGTTCTTATCCTAGTGATTAACATAATATTTTGCATTGTACATTTTCAATAAATATTTGGGGGGAAGATTCATATGGTAACTAATACCTTGAAAATCGTGACCTGTTTAAGATAGGGCAATTACAAAAACATCAGAGTAAAATGTCCCTCATTTTGAAGGGGGAGATTTGGAATCCCAGAGATGGTAACTTGTTTTGACTATTCATAATTGAAGGAGGGCCTCCCAGATCCTAGATCAACTGGGTCTTAACAAGATCATTTCATGTAAATCAGCCAGTATTAATCATATATAGAGTGAAACATTTCTGCTTCTATTTTATGGCTGTGCTGGCAAGTGGGTGCCAAAGGAAGAGGTAATTCCCTGGGTAGCTAGACTACAACCTCAAGCCTCTGTGCTTCCTCTAAGTGATTAATTATGTCACAAGATTCCTAACAAAGGACCCTTGATTCAGATCCTCAAGCGCGAGGGTATTAATGCTGCAGCACTTTCACTGCATCCTAGTTCAGTGAAATTTTTCTCCTCAAAGCTGGTTCCTATTTCTGGCAGTTACTCTTCAGTTCTGGAACTTTAGTTCCAGCCAAAATAAACTATTGTCTCAGGTCTGTATTTTTCCTGAAGCACCATGGCATTTTTATGGAATGTGGAGACAGTTTTATGTAAGACTTTAATGGTAACAATAAAGGACCCAGATCTTTTTCTTTGGCCTGCTATCCTTTCCTCTGTATCCAGCAGTGATTATATAGGTTCCGAAAAAGAGCCATCTGAAACCTTCCAATACAACCTCTCATTTATATGCTGTGTGACATAACGTTGCATTCTTGTTTTCTGCCCTCATCCTCAACAGCATAAAATTATTTTTATGCTATATTTTATTATCTATATTTTTAAAGAAAAAGGTTGCTTATTTTGTGATTATATTTCAAACTTTCTTTTATTCTTTTATGTCATGCTAATAAAGTTTTACTTTTGTGTGTTTTACCTGTAAACTAGTATTGATAAATTCAGAGAGGCAAAATTACATTAAATGTTATGTCTTAAACGCATTAAATACAGAAGAGACAAAGCTTGTTTATGTATTAATTTGGTATGTATTAATTTAGTTTTCAAAAAGTCATTAAGGATGACTTTGAATGCTTTGAAATATCACACACTGATAAGATCATCAAGTGAATATTCAGCATCTTGAAGCCCAAGACTTCCCCACTTCAATGGACAGGCAAAGAAATTTCTTCAGACAGTATTAGGTTACCATTATTTGATTTTGTCTTATGAGCTCTCCAAAACACTGCTTGCAAGTTGAGAAGTTTAAACATTTGAGTTCTGAAGTCATTGCTTTATGAGCTAATGCATGCATGTTAATTCTAGAAAAAAAACTTAATTAAATTGTAGAAGAACTATTGTTTTATAAAATGAATAACTTTTAAAATGAGATATTATACATTAGCAAGATTAGGAAAATTGCAGTAAGAAAACTTTTTCCTGATTTTTTTACAAATAGTTATGAAGTTCCAGTCATATGCATTGCCATTCGTTAGGCCCTGGGAACAGGGGTTGTGGCTCACAACTTTATAGTCTTTACTTTTTACAACCTAGATCATGAACCCTGAGAACTGTGGTGTTAATGTATAAAATTGTTCAAGAAAGGAAATAGTATAAAGAGGAAAAAATAAATAAATTAAACTATTAAAATAGACTTGAGTAATAAAGCAAAATATGAATGCTTGTTGAGCTTAGTTAGCTATAGAATTGAATAAAATATATTCTTGAGTCAAATGTCTGGAAACATCTTACTATTTAATGCAAAAAGCGTGTTTATCTCCCTGAGGTATGTATGATGTGTTCATTAAACAAATCTAGATTATTGGTAAAAAATAAGAATGACAGATTCTTCTGACATCCATTTTACATGTGTTTGCATATCTGGGAATTGCATGATGATTTCTTTTTCTCACCAGAAACTTCAGTATTTTTAAAGCATGTTACTTATCAGAAAAGACCTTAATTCAATTAATAAAAACTTTAGTCCAATTGAACCATTGAAATACCTAAATTAAGGAAATGTTCTGATATTTGGATCTTATCTGAAAATATTAAGCAAAAATTTGATCTTTAGGTAAGGTTTAGCGTAATAAATACATTTGTAATATTTGTCTCCCTGTAAGTTTGACTATGTATGTGAACCTGTTAAATGTATAAATAATATTATATGTAAATTACATTTCATATTGCAAACATAATCTGATGTAAGTATTTCAACACAGTCAATATAATACCTAGAGGATAGCAGGATGTTGACAGAGTGAACACTCATGAAAATCAGTTTTTACTATAGAAAAGAAAGGTGAATGATTTGTTAATTCATTCATCATTTTTCATACTCTAGATGTTAGGTCCATGTCAGTGTGATTTTTCTATAGGAGCCCTTCTCAAATTTATGATTAGATGTAATTATGAATTATAGACATTTCTCTTTCCATTTGGAAACTTCACATTCCTGGAAATATTTTTTTTCTTTTTCATTGATGCCTTATAGTTGTATATAATAACGGGATTTGTTGTTGCATTATAGTACATGTGCACAATTTAACAATATAATTTGGCCAAATACCTCCCAGTGCTTCTTGGCTCCCTCCCTTCCTTCCCCGCTAAACCCCTTCCTCTATTCTGCTGATCTCATTTTGCTTTTCATTTGATAACACCCTCACGTTTCTTTTCCTTTTTGGTATGTATAAACTGTGGATTTCCATTCAGCCATAAAGAAAAATTAAATTATATCATTTGCAGGAAAATGGATGGAACTTTATGATCATTATGTTAAGTGAAATAAGTACAATTCAAGGTCATATATTTTCTTTCATGTGGAAGCTAGAGAGGAAAGTGGAAATATTTTTTAACAAGATGTTGATTTGTAGCTAAGCATGTGACAGAGCCCATATAAAATAAAAGTAAACATTTTAAATATAGTCAATTAAGTAACAATATTCCCAGTAGTCCAGAGTTTTAAGATCACAGATTTTGCAGAATGTTGATATAGTTTATCAAACTCAAGTTCAAAACTTTCTTGTGTTACAAAGAGGATCTCTCCTTTAGTTGAGAGATATATTCAAGAGTAGAAAGAGCTAGGTGTGTAGATGCATGACAGGGATGATAATAGAAAGCCAAAGTCACTTCATAAGAGGTCTGAAGTGAAAAAAGTATATCATGAAAACTCATCTTCATAGTGTTATGGGAGCTTTTCACAAAGTTATATGTTATTTACGAGGTAGTTTATAAAGTACTTTCATATAAACTATCCCATTCGCCCATTTAAGAAATCTGCAAAGCAGGCAATAAACTAAGAGTAGAGGGGTTACAATATTAGGATAATGAACAGGGAGCAGAAATGAGGTTTTTATGACAAGTTTTTCACCATTTTCATTTCCTTAGGGTTTCAGTGTTGATTATTTAATATTTATTGAAGACCAGGATTTAGTGTATGAAACGGTAAGGTGCTGCAGCCCTGTGTATGCTGAGACCACAGAGCTAGCATGGACTCAGTGGAGCCAGTTGTTGAATTTTCAGGATGTTTGAGAGCCAGTTAGCATCATTTTAGCTTGCTGGCTTGGAATTCCCTAGGGTGAGTGTATTTGCATTATATAAAGCAGCAAATCTTACAGATAGAAGCACATCTTTCTTCCCATCAGCACACAACTATGCATAACTCACCCTGTATTAAAAAGAGATTAAAATATCACTTACATGATTGATACTTAAAAAGGTCTATAAGTGCTTTACATAAATAGATATGAAAATTTTATGTGAATTAGATTCAATGCATATGTGACCAGTAATGACCAAATGAAACATTTTAAATGTTTAAACTATAAATATATGTACATAAACACAAACACGTATTCACAATTTATTTTGAATTTAAAAATAAAAGACAATGCCACTTGTTAAACTCAGAAAAAACAACTTAAGCTTTATTTTTGACTACTTTCAAATAGTGAGGCTATGAAAGAAAATATGGAAAAAATAAAATATACAAACATACAAAGTTCATTTATTTCTTTAGAAGCAAATCTACTTAATTCTTCTTGATAGGCAAAGAAATTATTAGCACCATGGGTCATTTAAAACACATATTGGTAGAAAAAGCCAGAAAATAAACTTTCTTTTCTAAAATAAATTTCACAAAAAAGACAAAAGATATATATTCTCTAAATACTAGGTGTGAAATGATATGTGATTCAAGTAAAATTAAAAGACCAATAAATATGACAGTAAACATTTCAGTTAATTAAATTTTAACAGCACCTTTTAATCTCATTAAAAATAGCGTATATTATTGTATAATAATGTTCTCAAGTATGTATCAGCATATATAATTTAAATTCTCTAATATTCCTCTTTATAACAATCATGTGTGGGTTCTTTTGATGAAAAATCTAAATTGCAAATGACTTAACAGGTTAGAAGATCACACAGTTAGTTACCAAGTAGTACAACAGATTTCTAACTGCAATGACCTGGCTACTAAGCTCTTGCTATTTTTCCCAAGCCTTTCATTCTAAATATGTAAATGTTGCAAACAAATATATACAACTTTATATAGCTTTAATGATATCCACAATTCTGTTTAATAGGAGTAACACTTTAAAACATGCATAGAGCCGTTACTATATTTTTTCTACTAATTAAATTATTGCAAGATAAGCAGGTGATAGACTTCCAGTGTGTGTGTGTGTGTGTGTGTGTGTGTGTGTGAGAGAGAGAGAGAGAGAGAGAGAGAGAGAGAGAGTATGTGTGTGTGTGTGTATTAGAAAATTATATTCTAGAAGTAAATCACATACTCTTTAGTGGATGCAAGTACAGGTAGGTATTAAGTGCAGCAAAATGTTTATACTTTATTCCCCTTTCCCTCCAATGTGTAATGGAACACTGGCTGTTAACATCTAACCCTACTAAACTTTGAAACATTACAAAAGATATAGGCTGTGATTTATGAAACATGAAAAAATATTCTATTGTGAGTCTTTGTGGAGTGCCTCAATTTGCATCTATCTTGATAGATACTTAGAAATAGATGTAGAAGACCATTCATATTTAGTAAAATATTAAATTTTGGTATGTTTTTATCCTTAGTATTTTGGATGTCCGTGAAAATTATTTTCTCATAAAATTTAATAAGTATACCTAACATTCAAGTTAGTCTCAATTCTTCAGGAGTTTTTAAGGCATTACAAAATCTTTCATACCATATGAGAGATTAAAAGAAAGACTCATGGGTAGATAGGTAGAGTTTATTACATATGCAAATATACATGTTTTTCTCTAACTGCCCAACATGAAATGGAATAATAGTGATTTAGGTACATATTTTCCATAAATTCCCTATCAAAGATTAAATGCAAATATATCAATTTTCTATAGAATTTTTTTTTGTGATAGTACTCTCAAAATTAAAATTTATAATTACTTGTAGATTAATGTTGAGCAGTTTCTATTCTTAAGTTGACTGTAAGCTACTTACAATAGCTGTACTATGCCATAGAAATATATTTTACAAATATTACACCATCAACTAACATATGAAAATCATATACCACACTTTCACCACAGGGTACTGGCTCTCTGTATATGGTTTAAGATGGATTGCATCGATATTCTTTTATGTAAATGACACTTTATTTTTGAACCTCACAGTTCAGTAATATGGTCAGTTCTCAATACCTCTTTTTCCACAGACAAGAAATAACTAAACTTTATTGTCATCCTTACCCTTTTTTGTCCAAGAAACAGAACAATAGAATCAATTGTGCTAATCTCAACTTTTTTCTTCACCTAACAGCCATACACTAAACTTCACCTTTATCTTTACCTCTCTTATTCATAATCTTTTAAATGCTGCAACCATTCAGTTTCACTGCTCTCTGCATAATCTGTTTGGGATAAGCCAGCACTTTGTAATATTTTACAGTCAAGTATCCTTTCGATTATCATTTCATCTCTCTTTGTGGATCTTACATTTGTGAATTCTTTTCAAGTAAAAGTAATTGAAGTTTTTCCAAGCTCAACATATACATAAATAGTGAGAATTAGCAGTAATAATGGTGATGAGGAGGAGGAGGACGTGATTGTACATTTTGGGAAACATCAGCACTTTTTGTCATTTTCATTTTATTTTGTCCAAATGTATTTACATCAAGCTTATCAGGATAGTATTAAATCATATAACAAGTAGTTTGAAATGTAAGGCACTGAATTTATTATTATTTTATTTTATAAGAAAGCAGTAGTACTTGGTTGAAGTGAACAGAATTCTGTTTGTGGAGGTATTTAAAGAGTGTTTTATAGATTAAGTTCTAAAATTTTAAACTTTTGCCTCAGAAATCTATTGAAAGAATATCATGTCTAAAGGACTACCTCCTGTTATTGGAAAAAATTTTATACAACTGACTATAACACAAATGAGTCACCCCAAGACTGTTTCCTTCTTACCAGTACAACCGTGACAGAGAAACAGATCGTAGAACACTGACATTTGCCAGGAGTAGGCAACAGAAAAGACTATTTGCTGTACGGGTCGGAACCTCAGCTTGTTTGGGATTTAAAAATCATTTTTATTTTATTACTCTCATATATTATTTATTATCTTATAATTTGTCTTTGGTACTATGAAATTAAAGTCAAATCAACTTATGAGTTATTGGCCATAAATCTTTCAATGTGCCTATTTTAGTGGTTAAACACTATCTAAGTGATTTTTTCCTAAGTCCTCCTTATGAAGTTATAGATAATATTTTCACATACATGAATGAGAGCACAATATTTACAGATGAGCTTTTTAAGTGTGTGTGTGTGTGTGTATTACACAAATACCTTCTTATTTTGACTGAAAAAAAATCTATCAATAATATCAGTGCTGGTGATGTGGCTCAGTGGTAGAACACAGATAGGCATCATCTATGAGGAGGTAGGTTCAATACTCAGAGCCACAAAAAAAAAAAAAGTCTTGGTTAAGCATTTTGTGTCACAATTCTGGCCATATGCCAAATTACCTATCATCCCTAAATTGTGGAAATAGTTTCTTTCCCTCTCCATCTCCCTAAGATAACAGTAACACCAAGTAATTCCAAGCCATTTGCTACACAAGAGCTGAATAGGAGATGAATGGGGTACACGTGGAGGGTTTGAATCCTCTTCACAACCTACCTAATTATTCTGCATATACTGCAATGCATGCATGTTATCTTCATTAAACCTCAAAGTCTGAACAAACTAGGACAGAGGTTGGCATTAATAATTTGCATTGCATTAGAGGAGAGAAAGCATTGATATAGTGGCAGAATGTGGCAAGAATTTAAGAAAAAGAAACAAGAAGAATTTGATGTTCCTTGGTTAGATGCACAACCACGATCTTTTGTAGTCTGTGTTTTCTCTCTGGAATAAAACAAGAAGCATAATGTCAATTATGAGTATCTGTATCCAGTTTCTGAGCCTAGAAATGTACAACAAAATCTACAAGTATAGATATGCCCACAAAATATGTACTGGTTTGTTTTTGAATTAAATGCTTTGAAATTTGTAGTGAGAAGAGTTAAATCTATGTCAAATTTGACTCATGTAAATTGTATTAGATTACCATTGTGTGTCTTTGGCTTCTTTTAAGGATTTTTATGAAAAATATTGCCTTATTATATGTATTTGGAATTTTACAACATCAATTATGATTATTAATTTTATCAATTTATTTTGTAGACTTCACTTTGTACTTATGTTACAGAGGAGAAACTAATGAGTTGACTATCTCCTTGCTACCAGTAATAATTACATAGTAAATGAATCACAGAAAGCAGAATAAAGAAATTAAAGTAAAATTAAGAGTTAGAATTACATTATTTAGAAGTAGAGGAACTCCACTCAGAATAAGCTGCAAGGTAAAACGGATGCATACATTGATGGCTACAAACAGTAGGGAATTAAAAGGAGTTATAGACTAAGTATCAGTTTTAAATTGAGTAAACTTTCTATAACTGCCATTATAACAAAATTATGGACAAGAGAGAAGAAAGCAAAAAGAAAGCCTTTGTTATGGCCAGTCTATTTCAGGAATGCAATGCAAGGCCAAGTCAGGATCACCATGGACTCCAAGAAAGGGAGTAGACTTTAGAGACCTGGCTATTTAATTTTTATGTATATTATGAGGCATCTGTTTTGAAATTTGTCATATTCAATTAATGCTTAGTTTTAAAATTTGTATTAATTGAATAATAATCTTTTGCTATTTATCGCATTCACTCTGTCTACCTTCACATACTTCACACACTCACAGAGAGAGAGACACATGTTTGAACCTGTCTTATTTCTTTTATTTTTTGGTAAATTTTAAATTTTCATATTTTATGATGCATTAATATTAAGGTATTTTTGGAAATCTTAATTCTTTTCCCTTCTAAAATGCAATCTGAAAATATATACATTTTACAAAGCATTTCAAATCTTCATACTTTCCCCCTTTAAATTGTGATTTTGTATTGCATGATTTGTTGTATAAGTTAGAAAATATAGTATTTTTAAGTAATATTGACAGAATACATTATACTAGAAGTTCATTAATCTCATTTTTCAGAATTAATTGCATTTATAATTTTTTAAGGAAGAAGTCAAAATTTTAAAATAAAAATGAAGCCAAACATATAAATGGTTTTAACCTATGTGCAGTTCATCTTTCAATATAGCTCACCAACTAAGAACTTTTTTGGTCTAATTAAAAATAAATAGGATATTTTCTACAAATTCTTTGTTCAAAACGTACAATCTCTACCCAAATGTAATAAAACTGATCAAACTTCAGTTTCACTGAACTGAAATTCATCTGTTTTATTTTGTCCCTGAGAATATGTTACATAGTCCCACAAATAATTAAGAGAGTAGAGAGCAGGTAGGCCAGAGGTGGAAAGAGAACATCTACCAATGGACAGTCACTGGACCTATGGGAGAATAGTGAAACCTTAAAGATAACTGTCATTATGATAATTCACTTTAAAATCTGTGGAAGTTCCCTTTTTGTGATATATAAATTTGGGTTGGCTTTATAAGAGAAACTGTTATCATGGATGTACATTTTAAAAATCAGAGGTACAAAAAGTAATGGGTGTTTTCAATGCTATTGTATTCTAGATCTAGCACAGTGGTTTTCAATTCCATTTTTTTCCACACTACACACCTCAGTATGTAATAGATGCATTTATTAGTAATAACCACTATGGCTGTGATTCTCAAATCTGGAAAGTAGGTGATCAAGAGGATTTTAGCAGTCCTGAAGAAGATTATTTACTTTGAAGAAAAATGGAAAGGCTTAAATGTCTACTCATTAAAAACAAGTTGGATGAATGCCCATAGGAAGGAGGTAACTTCCTGTTCAAATGTGAAAATTGCTAGCATTTATAAGATTATTTTATAAATTTTCCTATGTACAGATGATTATTAGCTTTGTAAATAGCAGAATCTCTCTCATTGTGAATAGTCTACAAAACATTGATATAAGAAGTTGAAAAGATTAAAATATGCTTACTCTTAGTATTCATACATTCTTCAGGATATGAAACAAGAATTCATTTTAGAACAAGTTATATAGATGTTCCATTACATTTTAATGCTTTACAGACATAGGTAAATTATGTTCTTCATTTAAACAAGTTAATAAAGTTTACCCAGAGTAGCCAAAAATACATTCAACCATACTTTATTCTCTTTTGTTAAAAAACATTCTGTGCCACGAGTGAACACACCAAGCCCTCACATCACTTGTCTTCCATAAAACATTATTGTCTTTTGGCGTCCTCTTGCACTAAGGGAAATAAAAAGTCACATGTGGAGAAGTTCTAAACTCTAGACAGAAATGATCCTTGGAGGGCAATTTTTATCCTCCACGGAAGTGTTTCAGACTTCTTCCATTAGCATAGTCCCAGGGAGCAAAAGGTCAGGGAACTGGGACTCCCAACCATACCTGAACACGTAAGTCAACAATGGTGCACTCACAGGTGCATTAAAATACTGAGAGAGAGAAACAACAATTGCACTATTTTACCTTGGAATATACTGTACAGATAGTGACATTTTGTTTGTGGTTGTAGGGAAGAAAGGAAGGCAGTTCCCTAATTTCCCCCTCAACACCTACCATTTGGCATAGGATATGGGAGGCTGGCGAAAACGGAGGGTGCTTTGCCTCAGTTGAAACAGCTGGGAAACAGATGGAGGCTGATGTGAAATTTGCCAAAAGCTTTGTCTAAATTTCGCACCCATTTTCCACCAATGAGTAGCTTGTCGGGTGATAACAGTAGAGGTCTTGGAATCAGCAAATGATAAACTTTGGAAACTTAAAATAAAATAGGTTAAATGGTTTAAGGTCCCAAGATTATGGGATACACAAGTCCAGAAATGCATTTCCAAATGCATGTTTCCAATAAAAGTGGGAGCATTCTGGGTGAAAACTGCAATAGAATCCTATACTAGGATAAAAGTGTCCACTGGATTCATCAACACTGGTGCTACCTCATCAATGTTGACATCCCTCTTAGGTGATACTGTCAGGAAGCACATACCCACTCCTTGTCATATTAATTGCAATTTCATGACTCCTGTGATTATTGTCAACGTAAGTGTGCAAAGCTCACTTCATTTTAGTCATTGGATTTCACTTCATAAGCAATTTTGGTTCGAACTCCAGGCATTCAGTAAATTGTTTTTGGATTTAAGTGTTGAGGTATAGCCAGATTTTTGTTTAAATCCAGTCACTGAATACATAAACCTCCTGTTGTATATTTCTAGCTGTAAGGAATGCATATTTAGATCTTTTACATGGACTGTCCTTCCAAGCACTGGTCCACGTTTGGTGTGTTTGTTTGTGTGTATGTGTGGTATTTATGAAGTACTTTTGAATATTGCAAAAGTTGGAGGAGATCAGTTTCAAAGAAACAAAAATAAATTCAAGTTAATAGGCTTTTCTCAATGTGAATTTGTTCATTCATGCTTACATAAGGGAATGTGCTAACCATGAATCATTCAAATTGAATTGCTCATGAGAAAAAATATGCTGGCTTTGCCTTCAGTTTCCAGAGCTGCTTAACTGAAGGGGAAAAGAGCATTGTCTCCACATAAAGAATAATCAGCCACAGGTTTCAGGCAGAGTGGCTCCAAATTGGCAAAAGTTCTTTTTGCTCACGTGAGAACATAGATTCTTGTGAGAAGGACTTGTTATCAGAATATTCTATGCTGTGACTGACTTTCCAATCTGCCAGAACAGCCCATGGGAAAATAGTCTTTTTTTTTTTCAATCAATCATTTGGAAGACTTATCCACACCACCCCAATATAGCTAAATGCTCCAACAGTGTGGATGTTGGCAAATATGTAGCTTAAAACAGGTATGTGGTGGACTGCAGTTCCACTCAGAAACAGGTAGGTTTGCATTTGTAAGCAGATCTACCTGAGAGCTCACACTTCAGGTATTATGTGACTCACCTGGTCCCAGTGGATTCTTATAAAATGAAATCAACCTCTGTGTGACATATCACAAAATACTTTTTGCAATAGAATAAAGCCCCACCTGCTTGCTAAGGTGGGGAGCCAGTCAACACAGAGGTAAGTGACAAGCCCAGAAATGTAGTCAGTGAATGATGAAGAATTTTAGACAGTGCCAGTGCACCAGTCAGTGAAACACTGTGATCAGGCAGAGGAAAAGGAGTGCCCAGTGTGCCAAGATGTTGATGCAAATGACTGGGACTGCTGCAGGGCCTCCACAACTGTACATCTGGTCAGCTCAGACTCTGCTAAGAGTCAAAACAGAAGTGTTTACATTAAAGTGCCTTGTCTAGCACGTTTCCATTATGCAGGGCCCTCTCCAGTTTAGACTTCCTCCAAGCAGACAGAAAGGAAAAGAAGACTGAAAAAAAATTTGTTTTTGTACTTCTTGGCATAATTAAGCATCACTGGATGAAAAAACAAATGTAGTTTAAAAGATAATGTATAAACCATACCACATTATATTTGTCAATTAAAAATAATCAAAATGTCACTCTGTAACCTTTAGTTAAACATTTTTTTCCTGAATCACTTCTCTTGTTTGGGCTCATAGAAGAGCTATTTGTACTCCCACCTGAGAAACGTTTTGCAGCTTGTGTGTACACGCTCAAAAAATTCGAAACCAGAAATAATTTTGATGAAAGCTCTAGCATTTCCTTTATCTTGATTATGTTGATATTTCACTGAAGAAAAAGGGAACTTGATTTACTAGAGCTGAGTATGATTACTTCTTACTTGGTATATGCAGGATTTTTTTTTCCATTATAAACACATTCTGTTCTTCAGTGTATTAAGAATGTCTTCTAACTTACATCTCAATAATATTATAAGGATAGATTAAATTAAATGCTATATGTTAATTATGTCTTGATCCCGCAAGAAAAAGTTGGAATCAGATACTTCAAATTATGATTGTTATGTTTAACCTGGCCTTATAAGATTTGATGTTGTGGATAGTTGATGCTAGATGTTGTGCAGCTTATGTTTACCATTTATACAACAAAAATTTATTTTAAAACTCTGCTCATCTTTTAAGTTACATGAACCCAATTTTATTTATGACTTCCACATTGAACTAAATATGCTACCCAATAAAAGGAGAGCATGGCTATTGTCAAGGCCATACTTACATAGCAATAAAAAGGCCAATAAGTACATGTGTACTTTTATGTATGCTCAGGCTGAAAACTCAAAGTCCTCAAATGTCAATGTTCTAACATTAAAAAAAAATCATTATTTACTTATTCTCTCTCTCTCTCTCTTAAAAAACAAAAAACAACAACCCTACCAGTCTAGAATCCAAATGCTCAAATAGCCCATTTGTTAAACATTTTGTTGCTAAAATATTCACATAATAAGTTGCTACTTTTTTTTTTCAGGATTCTGTATTCAATCTTATTTAGCTGTAAATATTATTTGTTAAGGCAAATTAGAGTTGTTTTCTGGCAAGTCTTTGGCTTATTTTGTTATAATAATACCATATTATGAGCAGTCAAAAATTCTTTTCATATTTTGAAAGAAGAAAATAAAATACTCCCCCAAACAGGCTATGAATTACTGGTAGATTGAAAACAAAACAAAACAAAACAAAACAAGAAATGTTTCTTGCTCTGTTAAGATGAGATCAATCTTACTGTCTTTGCTCTCTGTTTGCCCCTTGTTCAGCTCGATACTTGGAAGTTCCTCAATAACAATAAATGATACGATGACATGTGTTTCAGTGAATGCATTAGCAGTAATCCTCTTTTTCTTTTTTTTTTTTTAATTCCAGATTCCCAGGAAGGCAATTACAAGTCAGAAGTCAACAGCAAACCCAGGAAGGAAAGGACGGCTTTTACCAAAGAGCAAATCAGAGAACTTGAAGCAGAATTTGCCCATCATAATTATTTGACCAGACTGAGGCGATATGAGATAGCCGTGAATCTAGATCTTACTGAAAGACAGGTAATGCTGGACATTGTCATCACATGAGCTTTTTAATTGCTTTGGGTCAACAATCTTTTGCCAGTTTTGAAATACTTAGATCTTTGATTCTTAAATACCAATTTGGAAGACTGGTGTACTATTCCATGATGAAGATTTTGTTCAGAAAAATGACAAAATCAAAGAAAATAAAATGTTATTTAAAAAAAATTATGTAGTTTAGAAAGAATCCTTTATTCTGTTATGATAGCCTTCCTTATTTTTTATTTAAATATATTAGTTATTTTACATAATGATGGCATATGGTAAGGGATTTTTGTATGCTTATATTTAAAAATCTTCTTATTTGGAATATAAAAGTTAGTAACCCCACGTTAGTTTCCTGTACTTCGTAGGATAGCGCATGCATGTTGCAGTGACTTATTAACCCTCAAATCTCATTGTTTTAACTTTAAAATTTTTTCATTATTTGTTTATTCTTTCTAAAATCACTACCAGTGCAGTATCCCAAATACTTACTCACAGGCCCAATCTGACTCTCTGGAGTCTCAACATGTGGTGTCCCTGGTCACCACAGGAGGTAAGGAAGAGTGGAAGTTCATGCACTGACCTCTGAATGTTTTCACCTGGAAGTGACCCATGTCACTTCCATTTACACTCTAATGTTCAAGAATAGTTAAATGATGCAGCCTTGGTAGAGAAAGCCTGGGAAATAATGGAAGGCTGGGGCACATAGATCATTGGTAATTATTTCTGTCTCATTATTCAAAATATATTTGTAATTGTACTGGTGTCACTAATTCAAAATTCTGGTACCCACTTGAAGAACACTTTTAAATTATTAATGATCTGTGGACTTCAATTAAAAAGGCATAAATAATATTTTTAATTAAATTACTCTTTGGGTTCTTTTTTGGATTTTTGTGTTTTTCTGTTCTTTTTTTTTGTGCTTTTTTCCTTATTTTTTTGCATCAACGCTCACAGAGTACTTCTTGTACTGATTCTGATTCGTGCTGAAAGAATCTAGCCTACTGTTGGTGAACAGTTACTCATCTTTACAAAAACATTCTTGAAAGGAAATGCAAACATCTTTAGGGACAGTGTGATTATGATTGGCACTCAGGGTTAGAATTTCATTTCCTCTTTCACTGTACATACCTCCTCCAGGGGTCCCACTGGAACCAAGGAAATAGCAATAGGGTGTGGACAAATGAATACATAGTTTATGAGAGCAAGTTATTTTATCCAATTTCTTAAATCATCTTCTTTCTGTGAATTTTCAAATTTCAGCTTTGGTAGGTTATTTCTGGATTGTGGAAATATACAGAGGGACACTTTTATGTGGTTTTATTTATTGGCAGCTTATATTTTATTAAATATTTTGACTGGTACCTAAGTTATGGAACATATTTCCTTCCGTTGAATTTCACATACAAAGTTCCTTCTATAATTGTAGAGCATTTGGCACACTGGAAAGCAGGATCCAAAATCTACATCATCAGACTCTCTTTTATTTCTACTTATTTATTTTTTAAATGGTAACAGGAAAATAA
Organism: Marmota marmota marmota; assembly: GCF_001458135.2. Classification (NCBI taxonomy): domain Eukaryota; kingdom Metazoa; phylum Chordata; class Mammalia; order Rodentia; family Sciuridae; genus Marmota; species Marmota marmota. The sequence continues at coordinate 8,014,310 of NW_025999905.1, read as the reverse complement.
AGGGGAGGCTGGTTTACACATTAATGCCCTTCTGTAAGACAGTGAACTCCAGGAAATATAACCATGTTTTATAGAATATAAGAAGGAAATAAGAAACTAGAATTTACTTTCAATTTACAGAAACAACAAATGTGGTATGTGCTGTTAGCCAAGAGCAAAGTCAAGATTCTGTGTTTACTATTCCAAGATGTTTTATGGTTATCTTCCATCATTTGGTCACAGAACAGAAGTTTTGCTTTTGTCTAAGAATAATTTCTTTTTTAGAAGCAGTTCTATAAATCTGGCTTGAGGATTTGAAGGTATTTTGGACAGTTCTTCTTCTTAATTGACTTGACATGTTTGGGAAAGTTATAAGCAAAAATTATATATATATATATATATATATATATATATATATATATATATATATATATATACACACACACACATGCATACCCGATTTTAATCAATTTTTTACTTAAAATAATAATTTGTTAGTTAGCCTTAGTTTTATGACCAACCACCCCAAACATTAGTGGCTTCAAACAATAACCAACATTGAGTTTGCTCAGAATTCTGGGGATGAGAGTTTTGGTTGGGTTTGTCAGACTTTCACAGATCTATCATGGAGCTGCATGCAACTGTCAGTTACTAAAAGCTGTTTGGGCCTCTGTTTGGACTGCTGGTCTCTTTTGCATATGGTTTTGTCTTCAAATAGGCTGGCCTGGTATTCTTCAGTGAGTAGTAGCACTATCCCTAGGACCACTGAGAATGAAAACTCCAACATGAGGGGCTTTTTCAGTTTCTGTTCATATCATATTTACTAACGTTCCATTGTTTAAAGCAAATCATCTCACATTAAGTGTCAATGTAGGAGTCACTAGAAACCATTCCTGAAATAATCTAACTGGCTACCAAGAAACAAAAAGTTGAGAAAAATTAAGTTCCAAAGGATTGAAAATTTGATATTGTGCAGAAGATAATTTTTAATTTCATAAGTTTACATTTGCAGTTTTACACATTAATGTGAAAAGATGATGTACACATATGAAATATAAACTCCTAATCAAGATTAAGTCTTTAGAGAATGTGTGGATTGATAAGAAAAAAAAACCTAAATTTTAATGAAAAATAATCTGAATGAAAATCCAAGATTTGCCACTTGGAACTGTGCATTCTCAGAGAAGTGACAATCTCCTTGAGGCACAGAATTAAAACTAAAATTTCCTGTTCTTTTCTCTACTCAGATTTATATATGTCACGATGGATATGAAAAAAAAATGTTTAACATAAACATGAAAACAGAACTATCACCCAGAGGGGAAATAACTTTGCTATGCAAGACATGTTGAATTAATTCACTTGTAATACAAATATTTGTTGAGCTGGTGCTAGAAGTAAAATTTAGTCAAAATAAGCTAGAGAAGAAAACACTAGAATGCACAGAAGAGACAACAAATTGAACAAGCAGTAACAATTAGGATGAGTGCTGAACGTCATCAAAGAGGGCTGAATGGAAAAATATTCCTTATTATGTCAAATATTAGTTTTACTAACATATTATTCCATATTTCTGTATTCATAAAGTAATTTAAATTAGAATCTTAAAGCTTTATTTTTATTTTCTGGGCTACATATTGCTGTGCTGAGCTTATCTAAAAATATATGGCGTGCTTCAACCATTAATATTGCTGTTTTAAGTATTCTATTTTTAGCAGACAAAAAATAAAAGTTGTACATATTAATGGGGAACCATGTAATATTTGATGCATTTATTTATCATTTATCTATCTATCTATATATTTATTTATTTATCACTTATTTATGGTGAAAACTTACAAGTTTTTCTTCTAGCTTTTTGAAATGTACATTACATAACTGTAGTGTACAGTTACCATACTGTGCAACAGTACCTCAAAGTCTCTTGCTTGTATATAATTGTATCTCTAATTTTGCTGTTCTTGAACATTCAAAGGCAAATTCCTCCAAAATGCCAGGTGTTTCACCCAGTGAAATATCTTCTTTTTGTTTTTTGGAGGTTGGGCTTCTAAAGTTATAGTAATTGAATTATAAAATAAATTGTTTTAAATATATCTTCTTTAAATTGGGGTACAGCTTGTCTTACTCCATTGGGGCTACTATAATAAAATGCTATAATATATAATGTATTACATATAATATTATATTGTATATAATAGTATTATATATTATATCATAATATGATGATTATATCAATAATATTATAAATGTTATAATTGTTATGAATATTCTAATAATTTTATATAATATAATGATACAATTATTAATGTAATATAATATTATAATTATTATAAATATTCCAATTTTAATTATAGAATTATAATAACATATGATTTTATAACAAAATAATTATATAAAGCATAATACTGGCTTACACACATTAGAAATTTTTAAAGGTCTAGAGGGTGGAAAGTCCAAGATTAAGAAAGGCACTTGCAAGTTCAGTGTCTGGTGAGGGACTGCTTCTGCATAGATGGTTCTCTTTTTATTCTAACTTCACATGGTTCATGGGGCTAGATAGCTATCTGAAGTCTCCTTTATAAGGGTGATAATCCAGTAATAAGTGATCTTCTCTGAAGATCTAATCATCTTCCAAAGACCGTGTTCCTAATGCCATCACCTTGAAAGTTAGGATGTAAACATAGGAATTTTTGTGCAACAAACATCCAGACCATAATACAGCTATTCCATTATTTTTATTTTCTTCTCATATCATAAATGCTTATCTGTGTAATCCATATCTTGGCCCCATATATTCCTTAAAGCAAGTTCATATATGATTTTCACATGTAAACTGTTTTGACAATAAATGTATATCCTTTTAGTCATTTTGCAAGATTTATTTTTCCACACCTTAAAATAATATGAAATTTAGTAAAGTAAATTAAATATACGCACCAAAAAATATTAAATCTAATTTACATTGTTCAGTGTCTCTTAGTGTTAGTAGTATTCTTTAAAATATTTTTCTTGACTGATGGAACTTTCATGTTGAAATGAAGTGACAGAAGTCATATACACACACACACACACACACACATACCATGTAAAGGGGAAAAAACAACACATATTAAATCATCTAAATCTATAGGAGAATGTTTCAGAGAAATAATTTTCTCCAGTATGAAAACTTACTTTATAACCTGAACTGGTTTTTAACATACTTTCATGTAAAAGTTTTATGTGATTGCCTATAAAACATGTATTCCTACAAGCTATAAATTATTTGTAGCTACCCCTGATTCATTTATATCATGATCAGTACACCTGCCACACATTTTATGATAGACCACATTTATGTCATTATAAAGATATGTAATAATGATCAGGTGTTCTTTTATAAAAGTCATATACGTTAAAACCTTACATATCATTCAAACTTGAATTTTCCAATTCCCATCTGAAGAACAGTAATAAAATCTCATGAAGGAGTCAAACTCAGATTTGTGTCTTCCATAATGCAATGTCAAGGAGTCTATAATTCTTTTTTTATAATCTATAATTTTCTTTGAACATCATTTGGCCCAAAAAGAAGGAAAAGGGAGGGTTTTCCTAATTCCATGCTAGCAAATAGGTATGAAAGAAAATTATTTTATGTTAGATGAAAAGAGAGACCCTAAGAAAACGGTTAAATGTTTAATCATACAAAACTCTTTTGTTGTTTTATGGGTTAGGAATCACTCCAGTAGTCTGTTAGTGTCTACCACGCTGTTTCCACTTGACAACATATTCTCACATAGTCTTTACAATAAATGACAAATGATCTCTAATTGTCAGGGTAATTTAGAACTTTTTGCAGAGCCAGTCAATCTAAAAGGCCTCTTCTCACAAGTATTTTTAAGTTAGACAAAAATTTTATTTTTTCTATTCAGAAAATTTTGGAGAAAGCTCCTGTTGGATTTTTAATATCTCATAGTGGAAGGAAGGAAGACAGCAGCTGCATGAGAGTACACATAGACTGGTAAAATGGACATTTTCATAGAGTTAAGGCTGCCAAATATAGAAGCAGTATGAGATTCTTCTACTTTATAAAACATTCTCACAGAGCTAATCAAAGGCTCCATGTTGTAGATTTGTAAACTAGCTTAAATTACTGAAATAAACAGACTGATTCAGGATACCTATTCCAAAATCAATGGAAAAATATCACCTTGTTGGATAAGATTTCACTAGTAGAAATGAGAGCCATCATATTTTGTTTGTTACCCATAAATTGTTAAATGGCCTAATGCCAAGGATTTTCAAAATAGCCATTCATTTTTTGGATGTCTAGAGGAGATTTTTTTTTGTGTGTGTGTGTATGCCAAGTGTCTAGTAGTTTTTCCTTTTGCTCCAACATGTTTTACATAGTCCTTCTTCTTCACAGGTTTATTTCTATACATTTATATGAATACACTGAGTCATTAATTTATTGTCTCCATGACCAGACATATTGTTGATTCAAGTTAATCCAAGAATATCTGTGTAGTCAATGATTTAGAATATTCTTTCCTTTCTTTACAGCAGTATTTAACAGTTACCTGGAGTATTATTAAGGTGTTTTCCTTGCTTAACTCATGGTGTTCCAGATATTTAGAAAGGTTAAATCTGATTTGACTCCAACTGGAGAAATAAGCTTAGCATAAGTTGGAGGGGATAATAGTGGTGTAAGAGAAAGAGTCTTAGTTTGGGATGAGAGATATTTCTGATAATTCTGTTTTTTAAATAACTAATATATATCAATGTTATGGATGGACCCTAAGAGCAAAACTCAAAATTACCTTTGATTCAGAAAAAAAATAGGATATATGAGAGGTAACTTAAAAAAGATCAGTAATAAAGCAAAATCTACACAGAGTTAATCAATGTTTCAACCCTTTCCTAAATCCGAAATATTATGTGTAAAAGACTAAGAAATAAGCAGTTGATCCCTAGTCATTTACAAATTAAATATGCATATTGGAAATAATATGGAAAAAGAAACCTGAGTAAAATAAGATCCTAAGTTATTGAACTGCACTTGAGAATATATAATCCATTTTCTTTTAAAATGTTATTGTTTTCCTCCTTGGATAGATGATATACATACAGAAAGCCATGCACATATACATACAAATATACATACCTGCGTATACATACACAAGAATTTATTTATATATAATATATATCTGTACATATGAACCTTTCAAATAAATAAAAAATAATCAACAATACTTTTCAAATAAAAGCTCATTTATTTGAAAAGCTCATATATACCGATATATAGTATATATGTGAATATATTCTCACATACATATACACAGGTATGTATATGTGTGTGTGTGTGTGTGTGTGTGTGTGTATATATATATATATATATATGGCTTTCTATAAGTCTGTCATTATCCAAGGAGAAAATTTGTAAATGATTAGGGATCAGTGGATTATATATTGAGAAGCTAGTGTGAATTTTATGTTGCCTTTAATTTTAACAAGATTTTTCCTATTATCTTCACAAGTATATAGAGAAGTACATGCAAATGTTCTGTGACATCTATAAAATAATAAATCCAGGTCTAAAAGAACTGGCAATTTCTGGAGACTTGGCAATAAAATACTTTCTATCAATCTTCATTCTCCATATCCCCATGACTCCTCATATAAAAACTCAGAAGTACCTTTAATTTAGAATAGATTTTGAACTTTTAATTCCTTTATCAGTTTTAATTTTTATTTTTGTAGTTGTAATTTTGTATTTTTGTATATATGCAATTATTTATTTGATTTGTGACTTTTTCCTGGCTTTCGAAATTATTGACTATTTTTGAGAATCAGTGTGTATGAATATGATAGTAATAATTGTCTTTATAAATTTGTTTAGTAATTCAAATATAGAAGAAAAGTGTCTAGTTTTGATATTTTCACTCAATTTGCTAGTCATTTACTTATGATATTCTTAGGTAAACAATATTTCACTTATACTAATTGAAAGATGTATAAAAAGTAAGGTTAGGAGTAATGAAATTACACTGTTATTTGATATTAATGAAATAGGCCCTGTGAGTTGAATTTCATCAACTGTGACAGAAAGAGGAATAATTACCAGCATTTTCTATCAATCCTCTAACAATATTTTGTTCATCATGTGAATGCTACTTTAGATTCTTTTTTTTTTGAAAAAAGAATGAGATCCATAATATTAACATGTAATAATGTCCATATAAGACTAAAATTAATTATAGAGAATTCCATTTGTGGCCTCCCACAAAAGAGTTTCCATTCAGTATATGACTTGCCTATAGCTAATGTGTATTGTTTGCTTAAAAACATGAGAAATAGTTAAGCAAATCAGTGAGACCCTGTCTCTAAAATAAAATACCAAATAGGGTTGGGGATATGGCTCAGTGGTGGATTGCCCCTGAGTTCAATCCCCGCACCATCCCCACCCCACCCGCCACAAAACACTCAAAATACCAAACTTTTACTATTCACTAAATTAGTGAGCCTGTTCATAAGAACTATAAATAGAGAAAAAAGAGGCTTCAGAACTGAAAGTTATAGAGGCAGGAAAATGCTGTCATCGATGTTGTGCTATAATGGAGGACAATGGTGAGATGCATCACCACAATGGAGAATTCACTGGGCAGCATGAAACTTGTCCTAACTCCCCTCTCCACCCCACCCCCAAAACATACCAAAAAGCACAATATATTCCAACCAAGTATACTGCTGTAGAAACAGCAGAGTCCACTAGGAGCCACAACATGCTTCTTAGAAGTAGCTGAAGGATTTCTTCTAATCAGATATAAATTTATTCAAATAGACAGGGCAGAGGCTTTCTTTCCTTAATTTCTAGTACGTAACATAAAGCATTCGTGATTCTAATTTCTCAGTTCCACTACTGACTTTGCCACTGAATTATCTGGGAGGGTCTTTCTTGTGCCTATTTAGAGTGGGTTTACTAGATAACTGCCATGAACAAATTTAATCACCGAGGATGTAATCATTAAATCTGAAAATTTTGTTTAATTATTCTTTGCATGTTTTCACATCTTAATAAAGATAAATATTTGTTAGACAGTGTCTACAATATTTCAAGATAAAAATGGAAACAGTTGGAATATTAAATCTATGAATTCCAGATGTTTGGAAATAACTGGATATGTCACTGAAATTTTCAGTTTTCATCCAGATGTTTGGTGTTATGTCTATTTGTTCTTTCAAAAGGCAGACATTTATGGTATTACATAAATATGGGTTAGAGCATTATATAGGTAGAAATTTCTAAAAACCTATTTTCCTCTGGATAACAGTAAATTGTGTGATAGTACAGTTTTATATTTAATTATTGTTTTTGTGATATATTTTGAAACCTAAGAAAACAGGTATAAATTTATATATAGGATAGTAGAGGATAGGAAAGGCAGCAGAATACAACAGACACTAGTATGGCAACATGTAAATCAGTGGATGTGTAACTGATATAATTCTGCAATCTGTATACGGGGTAAAAATGGGAGTTCATAACCCACTTGAATCAAAGTGTGAAATATGATATGTCAAGAACTATGTAATGTTTTGAACAACCAACAATAAAAAATTTTAAAAAAAGATTAAATAAAATAAAATAAAATAGGTAAAAAAAAAGAAAGCTGTAATATAAATGACTAAATCAGTTAAATAAAGATCTAAATCAATAGTTCACCAATGGCAACAATAATACTCCTTTACAATATTTTTGTGAGAGACAAAAATATTTTTTCTGAATTCTCTCATCATTCAAGCAAATTAATAACAGAAAAAATATTTTGGCTGCCTTTTTCTGTAAAAAAGAGTCAAGATAGGATTAAATATTTTTGTACTTAATTAAAGAGTAGTTTGATCATACAGGCATTGTAAACACTAAATAGTTTGTTGACTACAGGAGAAATGAGACATAATAAAAAAATGTTCTGGAAATTAAAGTCTGGAATTTTACACTTTAAGTATTAGCTATCATGACAATAAGCTATTATACATTTTAGTTATTTTTTGTTATGAAGAGTTTGTTGAAAAATTATGTGCCCACAGAGCTATAATTTTATAATTAATTTTAGTCTTATATGGACATTATTACATGTTAATATTATGGATCTCATTCTTTTTTCAATCTAACATTTCTTATTACTCAGATTTTGGGATAAAGGCATTAATTTAACCATCCTATATGACAAAACACAATTTATATGGGATCTTACATTAGATTTATGCTTGAAAAAAATAAATATTATTAAAAATACCCTTATGTGTCTTGTAAGTTCTAGAATAGTTGTACAACAGAAGATACAATTGACTTGAAGCACAAACAAAACAATCATAGTTCACAAAATTCATGTATCATGATCAAAGATTTCAATTTTGAGTTTCAATTATATATAAAATACTTAGTTGTATATGAAATATTTGATAATAATTTCCAAGCACCTAGTGTTCTACCCTGGGTACTAGGGTAGAGAAATTCAAGCAAATTAATAACAGATTAATAACATCCTGTGAGCTCAGAAGGCTCACAGGATGCCAAGAACTTCAGCAGCATGCGATTCCCAGAGAAAAGGAATCCCTTTCTATAATTATGTGGCAACAGCAGTGTGGGGCACGGAGAGGAGTGGTAGAGCTCTCTGCTGTGTTGTGGAGCCCTGAGAGAATCTCCTAGCAAGATGTGCCAGTGACACCAATTACAACAGCAGCAGTTCAAGAATATTCTGTAAAATCTGGAGCTACCAATTATACATCTCAGTATATACCTAATGCCTCCTATACAACCAGCTAAGTACCTGTTATGAAGTTTCCCTCTTCTTAACAGTATGAATTCCTTAAGTGCAGGACTATGTTTTATTGATTTATGCACTCCTTCTCTGACCCCTCTCATCTTTGGTTTAACTTAGTGCCAGTTATTGGCTATTCAGTAATGCTTTTAAATGTATGAATGAATAAATAATGACTAACTCATCCAAAAGATATGAGATTATTTTCACTCTACACAATTTTATAAATTGAGATTGTTGTATGAAATGTAAATTTTAATAGAAAGCATTAGAATACTTAATTTTAAAAAATGAAATGTAAAGTACCTGGAAATTATGCTTTTGTCCATTTTAAAATCAAGAACAAAAAAACCCTACCCTTTTTTAAAAAATTTCAGCCAATGAAGCAGGATTCATGAAGTGATACTAAATTAAAGTATAACATTTTTATCTATAAATCTAATGTCATATTATTATAAAGTCTATTTATAAATCTACTGTGCTATTATTCTAGAAGCAATATTGATTTATATTTTGGAGTACTTTTATTGCTAATACTACATTGCTAATATGGAAATGTGGGGGTTTTTTTCAAAAAAAGAAAATTTCCTTGCCTATTTTAGTTCATCTCATTATTTTATAATATATTGGATAATAAATCTGGGTGCCATGACTTCTAGAGATCTTCACCATTCCTTCCATTTCTGGAAGATGAGTCTATTATGTGATTGCTGCTGTTTTTGTCCCATTACTAACTTCATAGAGTTCCAATATCCAATATATAATCTCACCCTTAAAGAAAATAGTATAAGGAATTAGAATTAAGATGTATCATCAAATGCTTTCACCTGCACATATATATCCATATATATGTATATATTAACATATTTACATGTGCATATCTATGTGTGTATAAATGTATATATAAACATCTCTGTGTGTGTGTGTGTGTGTGTGTGTATATATATATATATATATATGTATATATGTATATATATATATATATATATATATATATATATATCATGGCAAACCATGAAATCTCTCAGTCTATTTTTGTTTTTAAAGGTACAATTCCACATGGTAGACAGAAAACACAAAGTAGACCAAGGTATTTCTAAAATCAATACCACACTCTTACTCTTTCTCATTTAAACTTGCACATTTTATACTGGTATTACAGAATTACTATACTCTTTATCCTAGAAAAGGAAATAAGTGCAGAATTTAAGAGATCTATTCCTCTTATTCTGCAAAGATTATTTTGACTGACTGCTCAACTTTTGGTGACAGTGATGATGATGGCAATGACTTATGTGTTTCTTCCATCTGGAATTGTTGATGGAGAAAATCTCCCTACTGAGAATCTTGAAGGGCTCATTATTCCAGTATTACAAATATGAAAATTGAGGCAGAGAGAAGTATAATTTTCTCAAATTCACACAAAAACTCAGAAGTGAAGCCAAAAGTAGGACCCAGCTCATGTGGAACAGATCTAACGCAACATGCAATGTCAAGCTTGCAAAGGTAATTAAACTGAGTAGTATAATTACCTAAATTATAGCACAGGAAAATTCAGTGTCATATTTACAAACCTAATTATATCAAGTATGAGAATTACCTGAATGATAGTAATCATATGGATGGAGTTCACATACTTTATATGCTTTATTTTAAAAAAAAACTAAATATTTTAAAAATAGCAGTTTGAAATATAGCAGGACCCAAAGTGGGGAAAAAGCCCCAGAATCTGGAACAAAACAAGTCCCTAGGTTAGGTCTTGCTAAGACATTTTCCATCTGCATAATCTTAGGCAACTCATTTAACCTTTGTCTCAACTTCCTCATCTGTAAAATAAAAATAATGCTATATTATATAGAAAAGTAGTAGAAATAATGCAACTATCAGTACAGGTATGCCACCTATATCCAAGTAGGGATAAATAAAAGGCAACTACTGAGACTTTTGGTTAGGGGTAGTAATCATACGTCAACACTCACCAACCAGTTGTTTTAGTTTTTGCGGTACTAAGGATTGAACTCAGGACCTTGCACATATCAGGCAAGTGAGTTACCACTGAGGTATACCATCAAGTCCTTCCATCAGTTAGCTTTTAATCAATCTGTCTTACTGTATTTTCTTATCCATTGTTGTCAAATGGATTCATATATGTATGGGAAATACATAATGCATTCTTTCAACTATGGCCCCAAATGAAACCAACAAAAGTCCAGATTGAGAAATGTCTCAGTTCAATATTTCATCCAAATAGCACTTCTAATGGCATAGAAAGGCCTTTCAGACAGCTTCTTTGTAGTTCCCCAAGCATGTTTTAAACTGACTTAGGAATTGACACATAGATGACAAGGCAAAGAAGTACTTGGGAAGGTGGGTAAACTTTGACTAGACAAATATAGAAATTCTTTAGAGAATCAATCTTGTTGGATGAGCTTTCATGATAGAGTTCTTTCTCATCTGTTTATATCTTTATTATGTATATTGAAAAATATGAAGCACAGTTGTTGGCACATTCTGAGAGCTTGAGAAATTACTGTGGCCTTGCAACACGATTAAATTCAATGTTGAATCATTTTTATCACTACTGTTTTATGGAGGTCTGGTATAGACCTTTGAAGCACTGTTTTTTCATCAATGCCAAAAAAAGAGAACAACGTGTCATTTTAACTCTCTTTATGTTGTTTCCTTTCCTGCTTCAAGGTGAAAGTGTGGTTCCAGAACAGGAGAATGAAGTGGAAGAGGGTAAAAGGAGGACAACAAGGAGCTGCAGCTCGAGAAAAGGAACTGGTGAACGTGAAAAAAGGAACACTTCTCCCGTCAGAGCTTTCAGGAATTGGTGCGGCAACCCTCCAACAGACAGGGGACTCGCTAGCAAATGAAGACAGTCATGATAGTGATCACAGCTCAGAGCACGCACACTTATGATCCACATAGAGAGGACCAGCTCCATTCTCAGGAAAGAAATGTTGTGATGGCAAGCCTTACCCAAACATCGTTTACACAGAGAGGACTATGGCAGTGGTGTTTAATATTAAGTTCAGGCATTGCAAGTTTGTTTCATGATTTATAGAGAGTTTACACTAAGGGCCGCTTATTGAGGATGCTTCCACAGTGAAGATGAAAAAGGTGGACTTGCTTTGAATATTGCATATATGTTTGGTCGTTATATGTATGACAGTGAGCAGGTGTGGGTTTGCTTTTGCTTGCACTGAAAAGTAAATTGCTATCAAAAGCAAACTATGAGACGTTTTTATTCAAGATGCCTGCAGAGTGAAGATCTGAAGATGAACTTGCTTTGAACATTCCAAATGTACAAGGTCATTTTTGTGACAGTGGGCAGGTATTTGCTTTTGCTTGCACTGATAATTAAATTGCTATCAAGAAAAATCATGAAGTATTTTATCCTGAACAGCCACAGTGCCTGAAATCACCAAGTGGATAAAACATGTATTTTAACTCTGTATATATTACCCTTAAGTCATTTTCCTGTCTTCACTAATTTTAGCAATGCATTCATATTAGCTGCTGAAAATAGCCACTCACATTGAAAACCAGAACCAGCTTCTTGTATGTTTTATACATTTCGTCATTCAGAGACTATCAGTATATGCTTACTTGTGTTCAAGTAGAAAAAAATATGGTAGAGTCTGATAGGACATATTCCTGTACCACAGACAAAACAAATCTTATGTTGCATCTACTATCAACTGCTGCTAATACATTATTTTAAAACTTGCCTTGCTCCTCAACTCTTCCTATCTTATAGCTTGAAAAAATTTTAGGATCATAGGCAAATCAGTTACCTTGCAGAGGGAGCTTTGTATGGCAGACATTGTCTGATTTTATTTCTATACCATTTTAGTTGTTATTAATATGATTTAATGAATAAGGAAAAGTTTTCTTCTTGATTGGAAGTGGTGTTAAACATGATGAAAAACAAAATTCTGAATGTCTTCAAATTTAATTCCATAAAATATATTATTTTTTCATATGTGATGTATTCAAGCAGAACAACTTTTGTATTTTGTAAAAAAAAAAAAAAGTGTTTAATAAATGATCCTTTGTAAATAATGTTGGCCTCCCTACTGTGATTTCTTAAATATTTAGAAATTTTCATTTCAATGTCTAAGAAAGACTCAAATTCATCTCTTAAGTAAACTCACATGATCAAAATTTATGTCACTTACATTTTTCATTTCTGAATATTTTTATTATGATGGGGAAAATCAATTTTGGATAATCAAAAAACATCTAAGAATAGGCATATTTAATAAGAGATTTCCCTAATTTAAGGAAATAAAATTATTTATGTGATTTTGAATTGAAAAGTAGAAGAAAAAGTGAAAATCAGCACAATGAAGTAAATAGTCATATTTTAATAGCTTAATATAATAAATTTGATGTAATCTAATAGTTGTTTTTATTATTTTTTTATATATTTTTCCAGTGTTGGGGGTCAAATACAAAACCTCTATTAGTAAGCTACTGTCCCAGTCTGCCTGTAGTTGTTTTAAAGCCAGAATATTTAGTATTTGATATAAAATATAAACCAAATAATCTAAGGAGAATTCTCTGTCCTAATGGATATTACTGATACAAGTAAAGGATTATTAACACATTTTGTGTCATGCATGATTGCACAAGCATTGGATGCCAAAGTTCTACTTAGAACTTGATTACATTGTTTTTCATTTATTACATGTTTTAGCTAGAAGTACTTGGAAATATTGCCAATGTTACCTCCCTCCTCAATTACTTACAGATAGGAATGGAGGGAAATGATCAGTAAACATTTTAAAAAACTTCATTGTTGGGCTGGGATTGTGGCTCAGAGGTAGAGCGCTCGCCTAGCGGGGCGGGACCCGGGTTCGATCCTCAGCACCACATAAAAATAAAGGCATTGTGTTGTGTCCATCTACACCTAAAAAAAAAAAAAAAAAGACTTTAAAACAAAACTTCATTGTTTAGTTTATTCTATTTGTTTAGAATGATTAAACAGGTAAAAATAATTTATTTTAACTTAGTTGAAAATGATATAGAGTAATCAAGAAATAAATAATCATATAATTTGTATCACACATTCCCTTTGTGATATAAATTTTATCTCATTAGTTAGGAATATTTCTAAATTAACATTGGGGAGAGACCATTTAAACTGGCATAAACTGTACTTTTCTATCAATCACTTAAATGAATGCAAAGTATATTTGTACTGATGACATCTATTTGGGTGGACCAACGTTCTTATAGTGAAAGAGTATTTAAATTCAAAACATCTTGACAAATTGGAGAAATGGGAAGATATAAATCAAATTGAATTTAATAGGAACAAAGTAGAGGATAATTTATTTGAGCAGGAAAATAATTTCCAGAAATAATAGGAAAGAACTGCTTAATAGTAGCTAAAGAGAGAGTTAATGTTTACAGTGAAATAGAAAGATATTACAAATTACAATTTAGTATGATAAAGTAAGGAAAAGTGATTTTGAATGGATATGACATTTAGGAAATGTGAGGCATATGTAGCATACATCATACCTTCATTAGAAAATTTTAAGCCATTTTAAAATGAAATTTGACTTGGAGAACAGGAAGAGGTTTAAAGGCCACATGCCCCCACCAAAAGGATTAAAATGATCTACTATGTTAGATGCTGGACACATTAACAAGTAAATAAGCAGAGTATTATTAATAAGAACTTACCTTTTTGCAGTATTTTTGTATTCTCCTATCTTTAAATAATACGTAGGTTAGCTAGATATTCCTCATTATCCGTCTAGAATTAAAATTCCATGAAGAAAATTAAGATATTTTCATATACTATCAATCTATTTTTAGTTTTCTCTGGAAGTACCAGTGAACTAAAAAAATAAAAAATAAAAATAAAATATAGCTGGGTTTGTTTTTTAATCTTCACTAGAATCCTGGCACGTGACTGTGATTGTATCTAATTAGATAAATGCTTCTTTCACATAATTCTTAGTTCTTGTTACTCTGTACGAACTCATAAAAATGTGAGAGGAGCTTTCCCCCAAAATAATATGGAATCATAGGATGATGTTTTTCAGCAGGACTCAGAGGGATGAACCTTAGAGTTTCCTCATAAGCTTATCCACATATTATTTTAAGTCTTTGTTGACATGACCTCAATTATTCTTTACTTCCCACACTTGCCTAGAGCTGTCTGCCTACATTTTCTTTTTCAGAGATCATATATAAGAGTTGAGTATGGAACTCATTTTTTTTAAAATGAGTTAAATGAGTTTAAGATAATCCTAATGACAGTTTTAATAACTTGGTGACTTACTTTGCATGGAAAAAAAACAAAAAACCTGGGAATTGTTTTCTTTAGTTTAGTAAGGTAAGATTAGAGAGCAGATAGAAAAATGAAGTAAACTATAAAAACTAATGCTCTACACTTTCAGTGCCGCTAGTTCACAAAACATTTAAAAATTATTGTCATATGTATGATGGTAAATGTAATTTTATTCTTAGAGATGATTATAGGACCTATAGAACTAAAGCAAAATCTGTTACAAGGCAGTTGAGTGTCATAGGTCAGTAATTTGAAAGTTGTTTTGTTCTTATTTTTTTTTTTTTATTGGCAATTGAACCCAAAGGCACTTAACCACTGAGCCACAACCTCAAACCTTTTATTTATTTATTTTTTTAATTTTGAGACAAGTTTCCCCTAAGTTGCTTACAGTCTTACTAAGTTGCTTAGGCTGGCCTTGAACTTGTGATCCTCTTGCCTCAGCCTCCTGAGTCACTGAGATTATGGGCATGCACCACCATGACTGGTAGGCTGATGATGTTTAAAAACAAACTAGTTTTAAATATTTTAAAATATAATGCTGTTGAAATAATTCAGGTATTTTTTAAGGTGAGAAGTACTTGGAGTACAGTGTAATGTTTAAAATATCAAATAGTACTTAAATGGCATAATTCTTCTTTGAATCAATTGAGAAATAATTGTGTATTTCTCATCAGTTGTCTTCATTGAATTATTTCAGTAAAAAGAGAGAATCTAAAAAAAAAAAATTGGAGCTACAGATTGCTTAGTCATTGAATTGCTATTCTAAATACTGAAAATCTTCAGGATTGGCCAGTAAATATCATTATAAAATTTTTAATTTTGCTTTTGTTTTTGTTTTGTCCACTTTTATATTTTTTGGCTAAAGCTGACCATAATAACTAAATAACATTCTCATATATTTCTCAACATTTCTGCTTTTAGCTATTAGAGAATGATACCAGGGCCGGTGGACAGAGAAATAAAAACGGCACCAGAAAAAAAAAAAAAAAAGATTGCTACTCCAAATTTCATAGCCTATAACAGTAGTTTGCTTAAGATTCAGACATCATTTCTTCTTCATCTACTAATTCTGTATTATCATGTATTTTTATGGTTCTCTTATCTTGGCATTTAAATGCATTTATTTAAAATGCATTTGAGAGCAAAATCTCTTTTTCTTTTTTATCTTATTTTCCCCTGAATAAGATTTTATTTAAATCCAGCTTCAAACCACACTCAAGAATTCCAGAAAAAAATTTGATTACTTCATAGTGTACTTATTAAGCTCAGTCACCTTTCATTAAAATATTGTTTACTTTTATTAAAAATACTTTTCCAAAATAATTCCCCAATTAGAATGAATTTATAAAATTATTAAATTAATTTGTAAATTAATGACTGTCACACTTCTTGTAAGGGGTGATATAGTGATTTTAATGTATAGTAATATCAGGCTTATGCTGAACTTTTCATTTCTGCCCTTTGATAATAGTTTACTGAGATGAATATGTATTTTCTTTAAATTAAAGAGTAGTCACAGGATTTTAGAATGCTCAAATTATCTTGAAATTATTTAAGCACACACTCTCCTTTTATACATTAATAGTTGAATATATTAATCTTTGTGTTAATTTTTACATTTGGTGTCTATTGATTTTGAAAATACAGCACTACTTGCACAGTTTGATAAAATGTTAGACCAAAAGTATTATTTAGGTCCAAATTATTAATGCCAGTTAAAATATTTGTTTGGCTTTCATTTTATTTAGGGCAGAGTTCAATTTTCTTTGCATTTACCAACATTAAAATGTGGTAATTTTTTATGTTCACATGATTATATGGTATAACACAGTATACTGGGGTTAATAAAGAAAAAATGGATAGAGAATTTGCTTTCTAAATAATATAGTTTAAAAATCCTTCTTGAATTGTTCAATAGAAAAAGAAAAATTGTTTCATAACACTGCACATTCTATAAGTTTTATCAACTTTTTTGAAACTTAAGAATTTCAAATTTGCCTATGACTGGCAGATTTTTTTTAATCAAATCAACAAATTCTTCAAAGAATGACAGTTAGAAAAATTTTTTCATTTGCTCCTATATTTAATAAATGTTATGCAATTTATAAGATAAAAAATCAAAAGCTATTAAGACTTGCCTAGTGTTCAATTTAAAGACAGACCACAAGTCAAGCTGGTTAAATGAAAAGGTGTTTAGCTATGACCATACTCTTATCTGATACTCTCATGTATATTTAGGCATGTATATCTAGCAATACGTTAAATCATATTCAGATAATTCCTTTGAAGGCATCCTTATTTATTTTCTAAATTTATATAAAATAAACTTTTTATTCATATAACACAAGGTTTTAAAAAATATATCTCTATATATAATTGCATATTTTGAACAACAGTGGTAATATACCATCCATGCTGCCCTGCTTTTTTTTAATTTAATATACTTGATAGCTAAACAGTATTTATTGTCATATATGAATTTATTTTGTATTACTTAAAAAATCTCCTAGTGTTGGATATTTACTCCTTTTTTTTTCAAGTTTTCCTTATATAGTGTTAGAACATTTCATGTACCTCTTAGCAAAATCTAGTTTTTCCCATAGTAGTTTTTTTTTTTTTTTTTTTAGAAAAGAAACTATTTGTAATGAGGTGCTATATTTAATGTTAGGACTTTTGATATGCTTTGCCAATTTCCCACTGTAAATTCACACTCTTTTCTTCTTTTCCCATATATAAAATAATTTTAACTATCTGAATTCTAATTTTTTGAATCTAATAAAAATATATTTAAATATTAATGTTTAATTTCTAACAAAGTTGAACATCTTAATACACTTATTAATAATCATATTTTAAAATCATGGATTGATTCAAAATAATTTAGATTAAAATGTTCAAACTCCAAGAAATGCCCTCTGTAATTTAAAAAGTCATTCTACTAATAAAATTCTATGAAAGAGTGATTCTTCTCCACACAGAATTGGAATTTCAAGATAGTTTACCTGGACAGAAGAATACAATGATTTAGTACTAGACTTTGTAAACCATTTAAGCAAAGATAGCACAGGAAAATAGTTATCTTCCATGTTTTCCTTTCTTCTGCTACATTTAATCAATTCTCCATACACATTGCAGGCAGAGTGGTCAACTTAAAATTACAAATAAGATTAATTAATAAGTAGTTCATGGTGATTTTCCTAAATGTAAATTCCAAGAGGTGGCTATAATCCACAACAAAACATTTGTATGTGTTTTCAAAAAAGACAGATGAGATCATATACCTTCTTTGTATGAAATACTTCAATGACAGAATAAATTTCCAAACTACTTCTATCTGGGCTTCAAAACACCCAATACCTAATCACATAGTGGTCACACATTTGGTATGCTAACACTTTTCTTAATATCCTCAGCTCCAATCACTTCCAACTTCCTGCTGACTGTCAGCACGCTGGGTCCACTCCTCATGCAGGTCTTATATTCCTTAGTCCCATTTCCTGAAATGCTCTTCCATAATGCTGTTGGCTTCTTTCCTTATGTCTTTTAGTTTTTGTCTTCCATATAGAGGTAATCCTTAATCTTGTTAAATAAAATGGCACTATTTCACATTCTGCTCTTTTAATAAGTATTGTCCATTAGCCATTAGGTAAGCTATCTACTAATTTCTTCCCCCTTTTGGATATAGACTGCATGGGAACAAAGACTCTGCCTGTTGTGTTCTCTATGTCCCTAGAACTTTGAACAGTCTCTAATAGTCCAGGACCAATGCATGTTCTGAATTCATGTAAAATAGAAAAGGTAACTACTGCCTGGAAACACTGGACTTCCATGCCTAGAAACCATACTGATAAATGTAGAATGCTACAGTTTATGTGAAGCAAATTATAACACTTGGAAGTGTGTGATAACATAATTTGAAAAGTATGAGCACTGACGCTGAACTTGACAATTTGCAGTAAGAAACATTTTGAATAAATACATGAATGAGATGGTACAAGATTCATACAAGTAAATACTTGTAAATCTAAATTGGTAAAATTGGAAAAAAGAGCCCAGAATATCTTTTTAAATGGGTAGTATATAAAAAATCACAAACTAAAACAAAGACTAAAGATTTTGAAAGTACACTAATAATACACCCAATAGAAAAGAAAAGGTAGAAAAAAGTGAAGAACAGATTTTAACAAATGTTCATATATGGTTTGGAGGAAAAAAGAAAAATCTTCCTTCCATTCAAATGCCTGTCTTGAAATTCTCAAAATGTTTTGCAGACGGTTTGGCTAGTTTCCAATATATATTGTTGCTTGACTGCTATGAAGAATGCCATCTGTGCAGTATGGAAGTCCTTTTTAAAAAATGGACTGCTAATTATATTCTGGGCAGGTGCTGTTAAAGTGAAATCAGGTGTCAAGCTTACAATTGCCTAAAATGACTATGTTAATGCTAAGAAAGAATGGTATACCATATTGTAAAAAAGAATTTAAGCATAGCATGTAAGCATTCCATTTTTTGGGTGCTACAAAGGTCAGGTTGCATAGCAAAGCTGTAAAACTTTCAAACTATTTTCACCATCAACAATGAAAAAAGCTTTACTTTGAATCAAGAATATAGGGTAGATCAAAGTTACATATTCCTTGCTGAAATATCTTCCATATTAATTACACATTTTTTCTGAGAAGTTGATGAAGGAACAGTGAGCTGAAAAGTGCAATGACCCATTCCAAAAACATAACTTGCAAAATTAGTTAAAATCAGTCTTCCATAGTTATTAATTGGAACCCATTATATAATGGCAATAAATGGGCCTCAATAGAATTGCTTAGCTCCCTACAGGACAAAAATGAACCACTTTATTTTTTAAAAATATACTAATTACTAGAAGTATTACAGGCGTTCTCGGTTTTACTACATACTTGTGGTGACTCAGTTAATACTGCTCTAAATCACAAAGCAAGTAAAAATAATCCATGAGGCATATTTCAAAGCATAATTATAGATGATATTACAATAAGAAGTTCAATATTATTATGAGAATCCAACCTTAGTTTTGCCTATTATCTGTGACCTCTCTGTGATTTGCAATGTGGTTAATTCATTATGTCATTCAATCTTTACAGCAGCTCCATGAGTTAGGTTCTAGTGTTGTGAGATCATCATCCTCAAATGAGGTCTTTGGAGCACAGAAAGTTGCAGTATACCTTACACATTCCAGTAACTGGGCAGAGCTTATATCTCTAGATATATACATATATGTGGTAACCCCCAAAGCTTGTATTCTGATTATTCCAAAAATAGTTTCTTTCCACAGCAAAAAATATAATTTCCTTTATTAGCCTCATCTAATCTCAAAGGAAACTTCACTAACATAGCAAATGATTTTAATTTACTGAACACTTGGTAACAGTCAAAATTTCAGCCACTTTTGGCAAGGCAAACAGTGCCACAAACAGGAAGTTTAAGCCCCTCTATCATCAGATGTAGAGTGGATATGCTAAACAAAGAGAACTAAATCAGAAGTCATTTTTACTCTTAAGTTTTATTTTTAATTGACATGCAGTCATTGTGCATATTTATGAGCACAGTATGATGTTTTCATATATACATGATGTATGAAATGTATAATGCTTAAATCATGTTAATCAATATGTCTACCACTTCAAACACTTATCATTTCTGTGACAAGAACATTAAAAAGCCTGTCTTCAAGCTCTTTTGAATTACACAATATCATTATTTGTAGTTATGCATGTGTGTAGAACTTACTCCTCCTACCTATATCTTTGTGCCTGATGACACATCTCTCCTCAAAACAAAACAAAAACTACTATATGATCCAGCAATCACAATAGTGGGTAGATACCTGCTCTAGTTTGGTTGTTGGATATCTCCTAAATACTCACATGTGAAATCATAGTCCCCAGGGTGGTGCCATTGGGAGATAGTGTAACCTTTGAAAGATGGGGCCTAATGGGAGGTACTAACATCATTGGGGGCATGTATTCAAAGGAGATTTTTTGGACTCTCAGCTATTTTTCATTCTTTCTTTTGCTTCTTGTTCACAAGGCAAGCAGTGTCACAGTGTGCTACGTTAGCACAGGCTCAAAGCCTCAGGGCACTCAATCTTGAACGAGATCCTCCAAAACTGTGAGCCAAAATAACCATTTTTCTTACTAGAAGTTGATTATTCCAAGTGTTTATTATAATTATGGAAAAGCTGACTACCACAATATTCAAAGGAAATTATATCAGTATGTCAAAGCAATATCTGTATTTTCATAGTTATTGCAACATTATCCATGAGACGCAAGATACGGAATCAACCTAAGTGCCCATCCATGAATGTATGTTTTAGACATTTGGGATGTATACACAATGAACTACAATTCAACAGTATAAATGAACAACTTCTGTCA
Source organism: Marmota marmota marmota (assembly GCF_001458135.2). Classification (NCBI taxonomy): domain Eukaryota; kingdom Metazoa; phylum Chordata; class Mammalia; order Rodentia; family Sciuridae; genus Marmota; species Marmota marmota. Next base: position 7,992,804 of record NW_025999905.1, on the reverse strand, counting down.
TTTGTGATGACATGGATGAAATTGGAAAACATTGTATTAAGTGTCATAAGCCAGGCACAGAAGAGCAAATACCACATGATTTCACTCACATGAGAAGGCTTATTTTCCTATCCAAATTCAGGTGACCAAGTTATCTCATTTCTCAGCCCACAAATATCACAGAGTTTCAAGAAAAAATCAGAAAGTTTTGCTATTGGACACAGGGCTACCAACAGAAGAACTGGCAGTTTAAATATCAAAGGAGTATACAAAATAATAATAAAAAGTAATTTAGAAATCATTGAATTTATATTTTTAAAAATCTATTTATTACAGAAACATAAGATGAATCAGTTCATTATTATGGATGAATTGAAAATTTATTGAAGTGGAAACTTGCAACTTTCCAGGCTTCACCCAGACCTTCTGAATCTAAAGCTATGAAGATGGGCTCAGCAATGTATCATGCTAGTAAATAATAGTAATTTTCCAACAGAAAGTATCTTTGAATTGTGATGATGGGATAACAATTTTTAAACGTTGTTTGACATTTAAAATAATTTTAAATGTATAATTGATTTTAAATCTCAGAAACCAGATTTATTCTTACATTGGCAAGTGGAAAGCCAAACCCCTAAAATACGAATATATTGAGACTAACTTATTTCAAGTCACTTATCTGAAATTTGGAAAAATATTGAGCTTCCCATATAATAGTAATTACTTTTAACTGCCACAAGAAAGTGAATTGCATGAAGTAAATCTCCTTTGATTTATATATAAGACATGGGCACCAGTTTGGAGCTTTAAGGCACATGTCACATTGAAATCTCTGGAAGATACATAAAAAATATTTTTATATAACAAAAATTACTTTGGAACAGCAAATATTATTTCTATTAGTAGAAAACATAAGCACACATATGCACATGTACATATACAAATATAGGCTTTCAGATTCATATCTAATTATTAAAAAATACTAGTTAGGATTAATAAGTTCCAAGTACCAAAACCCTACTACAAGCACAAGCACAAAAAAAAGAAAAGGGGGTAATATTTGTTGTATCAAATTCATAATGTGGGATGTGCATTTAAGCCCAGGGCCAATGAAAATTAGGTAGCTAAATATAAAACACATCAAATGGAGAAATCCCTTATTTCATCATCATATACAAATACTCAACCAAAGTCAATGAAACAAGAACTATTTGTGTATTTTTTAATACTCAACTAAAGTCAATGCAATAGGTGCTATTTATGTATTTTTAAAGTAGTTAATCCCCCGTTTACAGTAGTATTGCACTTTTGCAGTCTTGAAGTAGACTAAAAAGTAAAAAGACCAAACTTGAGAAGTTCTATTATTTCTTTGGTAGCCATGAGAACATAACAACACCTCAAAAACATAATTCTTAACATAGATTTCATTCTACATTTATCATTTTAGATCTCTCCAAGTCAAGTGAAGCTGATGTTATCTGAATCCACACATTAAGCAGAGAATGACCTGAAATATTTTAAAACGAGTAAGACCAGCTCATCTTGTGTACGATTGTTCAGTAGAGAAGAGAGAACTAGAATTTCGCTTAATGGAAAATGATACAGATTAGAAATATTTCCAAATTGTAAAACAACTGACTCCAAACTTCTTGATGTTTAAATGTGGAGTCCAAACTAACTTTCCATTTCTTCTTAAATTATTGCTAATAGTTAAATATCTTCTTCTCCTTTGCTTATATACGCTAGCCAGCATCCTGAAAATTATCCCACTGTTTTCACCCTACAAATAGTATATAAGCTTCAAGGAGAAATCCGGGTATTACTAACCTCATGGAATAAGCAACTACCAAATATGGTATTTTGAGATAATGGCAACATGATGGAACTGTGAATTCTTTCAATTGTGAAATTAACCCATCCTGTATGTTTATAATGAGTGACTCAATAGGAAAACACTATAAAACATTTTTAACTGATATGATAAAAAAATTGCAATTAAACAAGACTACATGACTTAAACAATGTTGGATTGGTGATTGGTTATATCTGTAAGATTATAGGAGCTTTCTCTTCCCTATACCTTGTCTGATTGTCTGTCTAGGGAATTCAATGTCTTGTTAATGTGAGCAGCTTGGCTTATAACTGAATTTTGCCATTAATTTATATAATATCTGTTTGCTCAATGAAAAGTAAAAGTGGTTTTTAAAAAATTCTGGGTAGAAATCAGATCCAACAGAATCTTCCTTTATAGGTTCAGTCTTTTTCAAATGTCAATGGATTTGCCCAGGTTTTCACCTAAGTGTATGATTTTGGAGCATCCCTGCAAATTGTTGCAAGAACTATTTTCAACAAACAAATCAGGCCTTTTAAATATGCTGGAGTAGCTTTTATAAAATGAAAAAGACTAATGTGATTTGTAATAAAATTTATTATTGTTCTGTACCTAAGGAGGTAATACAATGTTCAAGTACTATCTCAAAGATATAGATTTTAGTTCTTACTTTACTTTTATAGTAATAAGAAACCTCTTTCATGAACACAATATTTATAGTCTTCTCCAATATTTTTCTACTAATAAAACACCACATCTATGCACATCATATGATAGGAGACTGGAAAGAATTTATGAAGAGAGAAAGGTTTTCAAGAGAAAAGGATTCAGCCAGGTGCGATGGCGCATACCTGTAATCCCAGTGGCTCAGGAGGCTGAAACAGGAGGATCAGGAGTTCAAAGCCAGCCTCAGCAATGTTGAGGTGCTAAGCAACTCAGTGAGACCCTGTCTCTAAATAAAATACAAAATAAGGCTGAGGATGTGGCTCAATGGTTGAGTGCCCCTGAGTTTAATCCCCAGTACCCACCCCACCAAAAAATAAAATAAATAAAATAAAACCAAAGAGAGATAGAGAGAGAGGTTTAATTATTTTCCATTGTAATCCTCCCCCTTTGCCAGGAACTATTTCTCCTAATCCCCTTATAAACAGTTGGAAATTTGTGAAAATTCATACATATGAAGAAAATACTTCATATTCAGATAAAAATAAGCACCATGTGAATTCCATATACCTACTTGCTGAAAAGTAAAAATTTCTAAGCAAAAATCAGAATACATCCTAAATATAACAATGGAGAGCATGGGTTGCTAAATGTAGAATGACAGGTGCTGCAGTATTAGACTACAGGACAGGGAGCATTTTAGACTCCTTGTGGTAAAGAGGGGACCCCAGGACACCTGAAAAGTAAGTTGAAGGAAACCTTGAATGTGTATGATCTGTGAGAAATATAATCAGGAAATCATCTGCTGTTAGCAATAGAAACATTCTTCCTTTCTTTATGCCTCTTATTAATCTTCTTTTAGACAATTTTACTTTTACTTAGCATTTTTAATTCATTTTAAAGACAATTGATATATAGGACCTAACTTATTATTTGATGGGGAATTGCAATTATTTTATTTTCTCTTTCATTTCATTTACTTCATTTTGCCAACTCTTTCTTTAAACTTTTAGTTAGAAATCTTTCTGCAATAGGCAGTATATAAAAAATTTAAGATAAAAATGTCAGTTGGTTAACAATTTCTCTCATCTTCTGGTTGATAATAAGGTAGGTCCTATTTGATACCAAACCATAACATTGTATATAATCTTAACTTTCCTTTCTGAAACTATTCCCTTAACCTGATATTATGATGACATCTAGACTTCTTTTAATTCCATCTTGTCTGTGGGAAATCTAGCAGGGTAAAATGGTGTGTGTTGGTTGGTTCCCCAGATGTCAATATTGATATATATGCTTTATAACCTCAAGAATCTAATGTAGTTAAAAGAGTAAAATCTGTTGTCAACCACAAGTGAGTTGTTAGTAAATCCTTGATGCTGGAACACAGGCTGAGCATCAGAAGAAAGCAGGAGATTGCCCTTTTAATCTCCTTAAATATTTAATATTTTTCTGTTTAAACTACTTCTTTGGGGCTGGGTGCAGTGGTGCATGCCTGTAATCCCAGAGGCTCAGAAGGCTGAGTCAGGAGGATCAAGACTTCAAAGCCAGCCTTAGCAACTCAGTGAGACCTTGTCTTTAAAAAAAAAAAAATACAAAATAGAACTGGAATGTGGCTCAGTGGTTGAGTGCCCTTGAATTCAATCCCTAGTACGCCACCACCCCCTAAAAAAAACCCTACTACTTTGGGATCTAACCTTTGGAGAAAATACAATTTTCTAGAAGATTAACATAAATCCACTGAAAGTGATCATTTTCCTTCTAAAATGGGAAATGAGACAGGAGAATACAAATCACTTGTTCTCACAAGTATGGGAAACATGGCAAGGAAAAGAGTGTGACTTGAACAGAGCAAGAAGGTACTAAAGATATAACTCTTGAACTTCAGAATATTGATTTATTGGCCATTCAAGACTGATGAAAGATTGTGTGTATGTTTGATTGTACTGGGGATCAAACCCAGGGGTGCTTAACCACTGAGCCCCATCCCCAGCCCTTTTTCTATATTTTATTTAGAGACAGGATCTTGTTAAGTTGCTGAGGCTGGTTTTGAACTCTGATCCTCCTGCCTCAGCCTCCGGAGCCACAGGGATTACAGGTATGCGCTAACACACCTGGCGAAAGATAGCATTTTATAAAAACACATTTTGACACATTTTTAGTTTATATTTTTATTTCAAACACAATTTCTTTTTTTTTTCTTTCTTTTTTTTTAATATCTTACTCCTGTGTTTGCATTGGCTTGATGCTAGATTTTCCCTTGTTGGAGAAAGATATTTACTGTTCATTCCTACTATATTTATTTGTTACCTATTTATTTATTATATATATTTTAATTGTCATTACCTACTTAGCCAATGGTTATCTTTTTCTCTTGGTACTAGTTTTTACTCTTTATTTTTTTGGTACCAGGAATTGAACTTAGAGGCATTTAACCACTGAGCCACATCCTCAGCCCACTTCTGTATTTCCTTAGAGACAGGATCTTACTGAGTTGCTTAGGGCCTCACTAAGTTGCTGAAGCTGGCTTTCAACTCGAAACTCCCCTGTCTCAGCCTCATGAGCCATTGGGATTACAGGTGTGTGCCACTGCACCTGACTCTATTAGGTATTTTTCTAAAATGTCTATATATCCAGATTCTGGGAACTAGGTATAATGTATTTTGGTTTTGCATATTAAGTTCTTCTGAAAAAATTGCCAATTAAGACAATGTTTCTTTCACAGTTGTTTTTTTTTTTTTTTTCAACTTTTTGTTGCCATGACCAAAAGACCTGACAAGAACAATAAAAAGAGGAAAAGTTTATTTGACTTGAACATTTAGAGATCTTAGTCCATAAACAGCCAACTCCACTGCTAGGGGCCTGAGGTGATGCAGACCATCATGGTGGAGGAAAGCAGCTCAGGACATGGCAATCAGGAAGCAGAGAGCTCTGTTCACCTGGGATAAAGCACAAACCCTAAGGCTTCCCACTAGTGACCTGTTTCTCTGAGCCACACCCTGCCTGCCTACAGTCATCACCTAATTATTCTGTATCAGTAGATTAATGCCATACGTTATGGTTTGTATATGGGTTGTTTGTCAAAAGTTCATGTGTGAGACAAAGTAAGAAGGCTCAGATAAGAAATGATTGGGCTATGAGACCCTTAACCTAATTGTTTAATTAATAGCCTGATAGGATTAATGAGGGGTAACTGAAGGTAGGTGGGGTGTGGCTGGATGAGGTGGGACATTGGGAGTGTAGTGTGGCTTTGGGGTATATACTTGTATCTGGTAAGTGGAGTCTCTCTCTGCTTCCTGATCATTGTGTAAGCTGCTTCCCTCTTCCACACTCTTCTGCCACATTGTTCTGCCTCACCTCGAGTGAGCCCAGAGGAATGGTGCCTGCTATCTATGGATTGAGACCTCTGAAACCATGAGGCCCCAAATAATCTTTTCCTGCACTAAAATAGTTCTAGTCAGATCTTTTAGTCACAGCAGCAAAAAAAAAAAAAAAAAAAGCTGACTAAAACACCATTATTAGTTAAGAATCTCATAATCCAATCATTTCATCTCTACACTACCTTGCACTAATTCTGGGGGTGACCTCAGATATAACAACAGCCAAAAGAACATTTTACAAAATCTTCATATATAATAAACAAAAATTATGGCCCCATGTTAAGGATTCGGAAAATTTTACATAATTCAATATGCAGTTAATTGTACATTTCTCATTAGTAGGTTTCATGCTAAATGTACAAAGTAATTTTTACTAATTTAGGATATACTGGTATGATTAATTATAGCTAAAGTCCAGATATCTCAATTATTTATTTCATCATCTTTCTAATTAACACCACAGAGAAAATATTAAGGTATCATCTTAAGTATCATCACAAGCCACTGATAGAATCCCCAATCTTGGAGTTACAGAACGGGTGCTGAATTTCATGGAAGACTTTTATGAATCTATTGAAATAGTGTGATTTTTGACTTTGATGCTATTTGTATTATGAGTTATGTTCATTTATTTGTGAATATTCAACCAACCTTGCATCCCTAGAATAAAACCAAATGATCATGGTGTACAGTGTTTGTAATTTGTTGTTGAATCTGGATTGATAATATTTTATTATAAATTCTGTAACTTTGATGAAAGATATTTGTAGTATTCTTACATTTATGTATACTTAATATAGCTTTGGTAACAGTGTGATACTAGTTTTATCAAAAGAATTTGGGTGAGTTCCACCTCTTTTTTTTTTTTCCTGGAAAATTTTGAGCAACATTAGTGTTACTTCTTTAAAGCCCTGGTAGAATCCTACTGAGTACTCATCTGGTCCTGGGTTTTTCTTTGGTAGAAGACTTCTTACTACTGTTTCAATCTCATTTCTTATTACTGGTCTATTGAGGTTTGCGTTATCTCCTTGGTTCAATTTTCTTAGGTTGTATGTGACTAGAAATTTGCTCATTCCATCTATGTTTTTCAATTTATTGGAATATATGTTTTCAGAATAGTAACTCATAATCCTTTGGATTTCAGAATTTTCTGTAATGATACCTCCTTTATCAGATTTTTTTTTGTTTACCACTAAATGTATTTTTCTCTTGAAATTTTAAAAATTCTATTATTGTTCTGTATGTTAAGTATTTTAATTATAATGCATCATGAATAGGTTCTTTTCTGATTCTGTTTATTTCAGGCTCTACATGTTTCCTGTATTTGTGTATACATTTAATTTCCCAGATTAGGACAATTTTCTGTTTTTGTTTTACTGAAAATATTATGAATGCTTTTGGCCTATATCTCAATTCCCTCTTCATTTCTAATCATTTTAAATGTGGTCTCTTAATGTTGTTCCAGAATTCTTGCATATTTTTTACTTTATTTCTGCCTACTTTATTTTACTTTATTTCATGCTCATATACCTTGTCTTTATGGCCTAACATGCCATTATCTATGTTGTCTAATTTATTGGCAAGGTTTGTCAACTGAAATTTTTAATTTAATTTATTGTGTAATTAAATTTCTGTATTTGGATTGTTCTCAGAATCTCTCTCTTTAGTGAAATGCTCTTTCACATCCTATATTTTCTCTATTAGTCATTCCTTAGATCTTTTAGTTCATTGATCATTTTAATAGTCAAAATTTTGTATTCTTTCTCTGGGATTTCATCTACATCAATGTAGATGCAGTAATTTTGGAGGTTCTTATTGGCCTGTTTCCTCATGTTTACTGAGGCCTGATATTGCACATCTGTCTAGTTGGATTCCTCTTTCTCTTTCATGTGGAAGTTCTGTGGTGAGTAGTTATATCTTTAAAATATGTCATTGGCTGGACATATATCAGCTTCAACATATTCAATCAGCATAATCAAAGTGTTAATTTCAACCCCCAATACCCCTTTGAAAAGAAAGAATGCCCACATAACAATGATAATTTAAGAGCAAACCTCACAGTGTATGCCTGTAATCCTAGCAGCTAAGCTACCCTGAATTCAGTACTTGGTACCAAAAAAACAAAACAAAAAAATCACATATCAACATATAAGTGCTATTATTAATGATTTCTATAACTTTATTAATTGGTGAATGTAGACTAGACTAAAATGATTAAGCATTGGTGATACTATTCTAAATTGAGTTAGAAGATGGGATAAAAAAATAGAAAAGCAAAAAAAAAAGTAAAAGTAAAAGGGTGTGAAGAGACAGAAGACAGAGTTAAAACTGGGAGAGTAAAATGGATGTAGAAGCTGAGATGGGAATAGAGATGAAAAAAAAAAAAGAAAAGAGGTGTGGAGAGATGACCTAATTAGTTGACAAAACATATAGTATTAGAACACAGAAAAAAATGAAAATTGTCAGGGTGGGGGGATCAGTTAATATTAAACAATTAGTGCAGTAACTAACATGTAGACATTTGATCTTACTGTTGGTGAGGTTATTGAAATAGAGGACTTTCAGTTTTAGAAACGCCTAACAGTGAGGAAGTCTCTATGATGCATGTATCATACTATTTTGTTTTCATCTCTCACCAAACTGGCCAAACATTTAGTATGTATGCTGAGTTCAGCCTTCTTCCTGCCTGGTTATCTCTGCTGGTTGGGGGGTTGATAATAAATCTGGGTTAAGAGGGCATACCTGGCAGTACTGATGACCAGCTCCTTCACTTGCCCTATCTGTAGAGGGATTTGTTTTGCATCACGGTGCTTCTTCTGAGAGTCCCCATTTGTGTGCTGCGGAGTAGTACACGGGGCATGCAAATCTATCCTTCAGCCCCCTCTGAGCATGGGTGATGTGGCACTGGAGTCTCCACTTTCTTCCCGATATTGATTTGTCCCACTTTCACCTTGTCTACCAAGCTACTTATCCTAAAGATCACTGATAATTTTAAATGAAAGTACTTTCTTCTTTTATGCTCTACAGATTGATGGACTAGTCACTCAGAGTTTCTCCCTAGAGGAGTCCCACTCTTAACTTCTGTAAAAACCGGAGGGACTATTTGGTCTTAGGTATTCAAGAATTATATATACAAAGAACACGGCAATAAATAAAAAACAAAATCTCAAAACAATGGTAAAATGCAAAGTTTTCTGGCGGGCTGGCAAGGGAAATCCAAACAAATTGCTCCTTGTAGCTGCCTGCTAGCCTCTTCTAATCACTTCTCTTCAGAAGTGCTGGATCTCTCTCTAGTCAGAGAACTCCAGGACTTTCATCCAGATAGACTCAACTTGGCTTCTCAGAGTTCATTTTCTTCTCAAAGTGTGGATATATTGGTGAGCATCTGTTTTTTGTAAACTTGGTTGGAGAATGTCTTTCTACTCCTCAGAGGGGAGCTTCCCCTCCCACGCAGTGCCATAGCACACTTAAATTTGTGGCCATCTGTTACCTTTTAAATGTTTTTTTCCATTCTAGTAATCAATACTTTTTCTTCTGAATTTCAGCTCACTGTGTTGCCAACCAGCTTTTCCCCACCATCTCCCTACCTTGGTTTTCAATGGGGAACTGCTGTTTTAACTCATTCTCAGAGAGCTGCAAAGATAATATGAGTTCCTCTCATCCACCAAAAATGTATTTTTAGCTATGTCATTTAAAATATTATTAAATTTTTGTATATTACTTGGAATTGAGATAGGAAGGATACCTATAAAATCATAAACAGAATAGGCAAATAGATTTCCACATGTTGATGTTTCAGTAGCATCAAGCTTCCAGTTGAATGGGAAAACTATACTGAGATTTTAAAATGTTAACTCTGAGTTTTATGAGTTCTGCTTCAAGTATGTGAAGTAGTACTTCAGTTTAACTTTTGTAAATTTGCCTTCTCTTTATTCACTTAGAAGAGTTCACTACTAATACGACCATTTGTGTGTCTTAGTCTTTTCACCACATAGCTCTTTCAGATGAGCTGTAACAGGTGGCAAAACATTCACATCATGTGCATTTAGGCTGCCAGTGATGGTAAATGCAAAGAGTCAGGCCCAGACATATAAAAATATTGTTTTCCTAGACTCTCTTCCTGTAATAGGATGCATCTCCTCCTGGAGTAAATCCACAGATACTTCAAAGTTTAATAAATATCTAACCAAACTTATTTCCTCTTACATATATCATAAACCATTCCTTTAGGGTTGTATCTGACTCGATTTATTTAACTACCATCTTTTGAATGCCCAAGTTATAATTCTGAAAATGAATTGCCTCTTCTCTCTGTTTCCTTCCCTGCCATCACACTCACACTAATAATAGACAGTTCATTTTAAGTTCATCCTTTTGATTCCATCTTTGGTTCTACAATATTGAAGACGACTTTCCTTATTATTGGAGATCTGAATGATTTCATTTTCTGTCAGAATGTATTTAAGTTTCCTTCTGACATGTTGTTAGGGAGAGAAGTATGTTGTTTTTGTTATTTTCAGTTGTACATGACAGTAGAGTACATTTTGGCATATTTATACAAATATGGAGTACATCTTATTCTAATTAGAATTTCAGTCTTTTTGTTGTTCATGATATGGAGATTCACTATGGTATGTTCATACATGTACATAGGAAAGATATGTCAGAATGATTCCACTGTTATTCTAGTTCCCATCCCCTCCCCTCCCTTTACTCTCTTTTGTCTAATCTATGGAACTTTTATCCCCACCCCCATTCGTTGCATGTTAGAATACACATGTCAGAGAAAACATTTGACCTTCACATTTTGGGGTTGGCTTATTTCACTGAGCATAATAATCAGCAGCTTCATCTATTTATGGGCAAAAGTCATAAAGTCATTCTTTAATAGGCTGAGTATTGTGTATATACACCACATTTCCTTACGCATTCATCTGTTGAAAGGCACCTAGGTTGGTTCCATAGCTTAGCTATTGTAAATTGAGCCACTATGAACATTGATGAGGCTGTGTCACTGTAGTATGCGGATTTTAAGTCCCTTGGGTATATACTGAGAAGTGGGATAGTTGGGTCAAATGGTGGTTTTATTCTGAGTTTTCAGAGGACTCTCCACATTGCTTTCCATGGTGGTGGCACCAATTTTGACTCCAATCAGCAATGTTTGAGTATACCCTTTTCTCCACATTGTTGCCAATATTTATTGTAACTTGTATTCTTGATTGTCGCCATTCTTACTGAAGTGAGATGAAATTTCAGCGTAGTTTTAATTTGCATTTATCTAATTGCTAGAGATTTTGAACATTTTCTCATATATTTGTTGACTATTTGCATTTCTTCTTTGAAGTGTCTGTTCAGTTCCTTTGCTTATTCATTGATTGGGTTATTTTTTCCCCCTTTGGTGTTAAGTTTTTTGACTTCTTTATGTATCTTGGGGATTAATGCTCTATCTGAGGTGCAGGTGACAGAGATTTTCTCCCATTTTATAGGCTTTCTCTTCACATTCTTGATTATTTCCTTTGCTGTTAAGGAGCTTTTTAGTTGATACCATCTAATTTATTGATTCTTGATTTTACTTCTTGTGCTTTAGGAGTTTTGATGAGGAAGTTAGTTTCTAAGCCAATACAATGGAATGTTAATCCTACATTTTCTTCTATTAGGTGCATAAGAATTTACTGTAGCTCACCCGCTGGATCAGTTTGACCATGTCCTTGATCATTGATTTTTCCATTTCCAGACATGCCATGGTGCCATCTGAGATGCAGGTTTTCTTAGTCCCCCTCTCTGATTTGTCTGCAGTGGATCCATATTGGTGATTTTGAGTGAATAAAGCATTGAAAAGGGCATTAGGACGTGGACATTCTTTATTTCTGCTCCTGACTGCACAAGTTTCACTTTTTGCCCATGGTGACATCTAGTCACACAATAGGTCTTGTGGTGGCCCTCTGCCAGGTCAGATTTTTGGACCCAGGTAGAATTACACAGGTCTGTGTGCCTGGGTTTGGATCTATACCTGCCGGCCACCATAATGTAGCAGGATATAATGGCAGCTGTCTTGGCTCTCAGCAGGCTACCATACAATGGCTTTTACATAAGAATTTACTGTAGCTCACCCGCTGGATCAATTCGACCATGTCCTTGATCATTGATTTCTCCATTTCCAGACATGCCATGGTGCTATCCGAGATGCAGGTTTTCTTAATCCCCCTCTCTGATTTGTCTGCAGTGGATCCACACTGGCAACTGCCTGTGGTGAGTTTTTCTTTCTATTATTTTTTATTTTATTCTGTCCACACTTCTGAGTCCCTAGGCTGTTCTGAGAGTCCAGTATTAAATCCCAGTGAGTTTTTTTCTTTTCACCCACTTTATGGAGAAGCTGTTTTTGTGTTTTCTTGGTCTCCTGCCATGGAGAAGTTTGAAAAGTAACCACCGCTCCTCCACCATCTGGCCTCAGTCTGCAGTATATAATTGTAATCCATTTAAAATAAGGCAATTCAAAGCTGAGTTTTAGTTTATTCAGTGACTAGTGTACTTCTGATTCTTATTTTTCCTTGTAAATCCTCGGATCTCTCATTTTTGATCCATTATTCATTTGTGCTAAGTTTCAGATCCTGTCAATTATTTTCATTCAGCTCAGTCCTTCTGTTGCCGAAAGCTTGGTCCTTGTGCCTGATGCCAATCCAATAATGAGGACACAGTTTTGAGAAAAAAGAAAAAGAAGATTTATTGCTTTGCTAGCAAAGTAGAAACATGGGGGAGACTCCTGTCCCAAAGACTGTGATTCTGCCCATCAGGAGGAACAGGGGGCTTTTAAAGAGGTGATTCAAAGGACACATTCCAAGAGGTCTGTGTCTGGAGTTGTAATTCACTTGTTAATTTGGGAGACTGTCATTTCTGAGATCTTCTGGTACCACCCTCAAAGTCTGGATTACCTTGTTCCTATGGTGGGTGTGTACTCAAGGACAGTTAACTTGCCTAGTTTGGGGAAAAAAGATAATCTGGTTTCCCCTGAGATTAGGGAGGGGGAGAGACTAGGGAGGAACAGGGAGAAAGGAAAAGAAGGAAACATGTCCATTTTAAAAATAAATTGCAGTGGCAGAGCAGCAAGGATTATATTCAAAGCATAAAGTGGACCACTGTTACACTTCAGCTTTTGAGTTGATGCTTGGAGTCATTTATGGTTTGATAAAGAGAGTTACTACATGTCATGATCACTTACATTCATTTTTCTTCAGTGCAGAATCGTGGCTTACAAAGATTAACCTACATTTATTGCCTTTTAATATCCACAATTGTAAGTACTTTTAAAATATTTTTGAAATAAAACATATAAAATGAATTCAGTTTAGAGTGAACAATTAAGTGGCATTTTTGACATTCACAATGTTGCGCAATATCTATCCCTATCTAATTCCAAAACATTTTACCATCCTAGAAAAAAACATTAAGTAATTATTCCTCATTCACACTGCCCTTACTCTCTAGTTCATGGAAAACATCATCCTGGTTTATGTGTCTATGAATCTACATGAATTAACATAAAATTCTGAGTATTTCATATGAATGCAATCACACAATATGTGAGTTTTATATCTGTATTCATTTACTTAACAGAATACTTTCAAAATTTATTTATGTTGTATTATGTATCGGAATGTCATTTGTTTTTATAAAAAAAAAGCCATTGTATGCATAGAATGCATTTTGGGTATTTACTTAATCTGTTGATAGGCATTTGGACTGTTTTAAGTTTTTGGTTATTGTGAACATATGCCATTGTAAGTATATGTGTCTGTGATGGTAAATTTGTGTGTTAACTTGACTAGATTGAAAGATGCTGAGAGAATTGGTGTGGAATATTTCTAGGTGTACCTGTGAGAGTCTTTTCAGAAAAGACCAACTGTGAGCCAGAAAATTGAGTGGGGAAGACCCACCCTGAATGTGGATTAGCATCCTCTAGTAGTTTGGGAGACCAGATGAAATAGCATGAAAGGAATGGGATCAGAAAACAGAAGAAGGGGGAAGCTCTTGTTCTCTCCTTTGTTCTTGCACATCAGACCTCAGGAGTTGGTTGGTTGGTTTCTTTTCCATTTTTCTTTTTCTATCTTTCTTGCTTTCTTATCTTTTCTTCTTTTTTTTTCTTTTCTTTTTTATGGCTGTGGCTCTCCAAGGTGAGATACTCTTGGACTTTGGCCTTGGACTCAGAACTACATCACTGGGTCCCTGTTATGAAATGTCCTGCTTCTATAGGCTGCATTGGCTCTCCAACTTGCAGATGGTCATAATGAAACTTTTCAGCCTTTATGATGATGTGAGAAAATCTAATAAATCCCCTCTTCTATTGGTTCTGTTTCTCTGGAGAATCCAAATATTTGTTAAGTAACTTTTTTCAATTCTTTTGGGTATGTACCTACAAGTGAAATTGCCTGGTCGTGTGGTAATCATGCATTTCATTTTTTGTAAAACCACCAAATTATTTTCCACAGTAGCTGAACCAATTTACATCACTATGACTAATGTCTGAGTTCCAATTTCCCCATGTCCCTAACACTTTTACTGTGTTTTTTTCATTCTTTTCAGATATATGATTGCTAGTATTTTCCACATTCTTTAAGTCCTTTATTTACTTTCTGGAATATATCTTTGATGTATGAAATTACAAGAAGTCCAATTTATTTAGTTATTTTAAATTTTGTTCCTTATGGTTTTATTGTTATATTTATGAATCCATTGTCAAGTATAAGATGATAAAGTCTCACTTCTATGTTTTCTTCTAAGAGTTTTATGGTTTTGGCCCTTGTATTTAGATAATTAATCTGGTTTGAAGTTCAGCTTTCTTCCTTTGTATATGGATATCCAGGTATCTTTATACCAGTTTTGGAGAATACTATTTTTCCCTCTTTAAATGATCTTAGCACCATTAACAAAAATCAGTTGGACATAGATTTATGGGTTTATGTCTAGACTCTCAATTATACTTCACTGTAATAATTTGTAGCCTGTGCATGTACCAGTTTTTTTTTATTTTTAATTTTTATTGGTACATTATATTTGTACATAATAGTGGAATTTGTTGTGACATATGTATATGTGTGTTTGAAATAACTTGATCAATTTCATTCTCTAGTACCTCCCTTCCCTTCTCTTCTCCCTCTCCCTTATTCCCTTTCTCTACTCTGAAGTTTTCCCTTATATTTCTGTGAGATACTTTTTATTTTTTATTTTTCTCTCTAGCTTCCATATATGAGAGAAAACATGCAATGCTTTGCATTCTGAGTTTGGCTTATGTCATTGAATGTGAAGGTATCCATCAGTATGACATACTTTTTCTGTTCTATATGCCTGAATAAAATTCCATTGTGTTTATGTACTTTTTCTTTATCCATTCATCTGCTGATGGAGATCTAGTTTGATACCATAACTTTTCTAGTGTACATTTTACTCCGATACTCATGGCTATGCTGTATCACTATACTATGCAACTAAATACTTTGGGGAAAAAAAAGGAATAATATAGCTGGGTCATAAGGTGATTCCATTCCTAGTGTTTTAAGAGACCTCTACACTGATTTGCATAGTGCTAGTACTAATTTACAATCCCAATAATGGTATAAGTGTTCCCCTTTCCCCACATTCTCACCAGCTTTTGTTGTAATTTATATTCTTGATTGTGACCATTCTAACCAGAGTGAGATACCACCTCATGTTTGCTTTGGTTGCTAAAGACATTGAAGAGTTTTTTCATATGTTTGTTGGCCTTTTACATTTCTTGTTTTGAGAAATTACTGTTTAATTCATTGCTCATTCATTGATTGGATTACAAGGGTGTTTTGTTGTTTGTTTTTGTGTTTTATTTTGATGGTTTTTTTTCTTTCTTTGTATGTGCGTGTGTGTGTGTGTGTGTGTGTGTTTTGTTGTTGTTGTTGTTTTTGTATTCTGGATATTATTCCTCTGTGAGAAGAGTAACTGGAAAAGATAGTCTTCATTATGATAGCTCTTTCTACACACTCTTAATTGATTCTTTGCTGTTCAGAGGTTTTTAATTTAATGCTATTGCTTCTTCTTGTTGGACTGTTCCTTTTACCAGTATGAAGTGGTCTTCTTTGTCTCTTCTGATTTATTTTTGCTTGAAAACTGCTTTGTCAAATATGAGAGTAGATAGACCTACTTGCTTTTAGATATTTTCATGGAATATAATTTTCTATCCTTGTACATTCAGCTTGTGAGTTATGTCTCTTGTAAGCATCATATAGTTGGGTCTTGCTTTTTAATTCAATTCAATAGTCTATATCTTAGAGAATTAAGACCATTTACATTCATTATTATTTTTTGTTTATTATTTTTTGCCATTTTGATTTATTTCTAATATTTAATTTTCTTCTAATTCTCAGTTGCTAAACTACTCTTCTATTGAGATTCATCCTTTCCTGACTTCTGTTCTTTGCTATTATTATCTTCCATAAGTGAGGCTCTTTAAGTATTTTCTGCACTGATGGCTTAGTAGTCATAAATTCCTTTAGTTTATAATATGTTGTGTTTAGTTTTAGAACATTCTTTCAGAGCTTGAAACCCATCCACATCATTCCAAGCCCTTTAGGATTTTAGGGTTTATACTTAGATCTGATGTTATCCTGATGACTTAGTTCCAAATGTGACCTTACACTTTTCTCTTTTGAGGCTTTTAGAATTCTGTCCTTGTTCTGTATGTTAGGCATTTTAATTGTACTATATCATGGATCAATTTTTAATCTTTTTTATTTGTGGCTGTAAATGCATTCCATGGCTGAATGTACAAATAAATCCCTAGGTCTGAAAAAAATGTGGTGTCATTTCACTGAATAGGTTGGTTATCAATGACATTATTCCTCCCTTCATGGCCATAATTATTAACTTTGACCTGTTAATATTGTCCCAGAGTTCTTGTTTATTCTAATCACAGTTTCTTGTTTATTTTCTTTATTGCTATCTAAGTGTTTATATTCATAGAGTTTTTCTTCAAGGCCTAAAATTCTGTCTTCTGCTTGGTCTATCTATTGGTGATGTTTTCAACTGATTTTTAAATTTGATTCATTGAGGTATTTCATTTTCAAGATTTTTGTTTGATTGTTTTTCAGAATTTTTTAATTGAAATGTTTTTTTTTATTCTGTACTTTCCCCTTAGTTCATTACTTAGATATTCTTTTAGTTCACTGATCATTTTAACAATCATTTTTTTTTTAATCTTTCCTTTCCTCCACTTGGATGTCTATAAGGTCAGTTGATGGAGTGTTGAGAACTTTGGGGAGTATCTTATTTCCTTGTTTGTCATTATACCTGTATTTCTTTTGATTTTTCCATGTCTGCTAGGATGATTATTCTCTTGTGTTATACAAGGGACATTTGGTGAGCTGCTTTCTCTTTACTATGTGCCCTTGATTGGGTGTATTTCTAATTGTCAATACTCCCACTCAACATGATAGCACTATGTTTAGTCTCCAGTGCCACTTTGAGAGGAGATACTAATTACCATTTAGACCACATCAAAATAAAACCATATAGTAATAAACCTTTAAAAGTGTTATTTAAATCTTATTTACAACTCCACAAATTCAAGTGGAAAAAATAGAAGTAAAGTTCTTGAATAGGGTGAGAGAGTAGGTATTAAAGAAAATCAAGTGTCTATTAAGTTATATATGGCATACAATGGTAAAAGGAAAAAAGAATAAAGAAATAATTGAAGGGATAAGAACAAAAAATATAATGCAAGAAGTAAGAGAGACAAAATGGAGAGAATATGAACACAGGCAAGGAAAAGAAGATAGAATGAATAATTCCAATAACTGCTTTAAAACATTAACAAAACACATAAAACTGTATTAAGAAATGCAGTATCAAATAATAAGGGAGAAACTATCAAATTAATATGGAAGTTTATGTCTATGAAATCAAAACCAACATTAGAGAGACTTATTTTATTCTATGTCAAGGTATGGAGAAACTCCTTACTAGGCCTTTCTTATTTGTATTTCATCATGCTGTGAGGCTTAGTAAATGCCCACATATCTGCCGCAGTCCGGCTGCAGCAAAATAACCGGGGGGGAGGGTGACAAATAACTTGTGTACGTTGATACAGCAGGAGTGGAAGCCGTTTATTGCAGGACAGGAGCAGTATTTATACATTCCACACAGGTTACCTAATTAACATAAACTAGATACATCAGTCAACCAATCAGGAATCTCCACACTTAATGGCTCGCTTTTGTTACTTCTCAAACCACTCCCTCTGGCATTTTGCCAGGCACCATCCAGACTTGTTTACGAACTCTAACATTCCCCTGGCAAAATGCCAGGTGTTATTTTGACTTATTTACAGACTCTAACACATATCCACATTTTAGCTTTAAGTTTCTTTGGGTATAGAGGTAAAAATCTCATTACCCCAACTCTGATACAAACCTTGATGTCTTCCTCTGTTCTTTAGTGTGTTCAGATACCTAATAGCTTTCTGGTGGTTCAGAAGAGATAACCCCTAATTATCTGTAGACGAGCAGCCAGATCTCTCCTTGGTTGGAGATGTAGTCTTGTGTGCCAACTTGTAAAAATACTTTGTGCTTCTGGAGTTGTCAAAACAGGTGTGAGCTCACCTGTATAGATTTAAGGGTGCACAGGTTGTGGTGACCTAAGGCAGAGATGTGGTGGTTCAGTTGAAGTGGTACTGTATGGCCCATAGGAGATGCAGGGCAGCTGCTTCTGGATGACACACATGTCAGTGGAACTGCATCTGGGCATGTTGGATAGTGACCAACATTTGTTGGGTGCTCATCTAAAGGTAACCTCTGCAGGGCATGCTGGTCTCTTGGGTATGGGGCACTTCTACTGGCTACTAATGGTCATGCAGCTTCTGCCTGTACTAGGGAATTCAGTCAGTGAGCCCACACCTGCACATGATCCATACCTTGAGTCTGTGGCTCCTGTGTCTGTTGGGGCATACAACACTGCTGGAACACGGAGGCCTCTGCCAGTTGCTATGGACCCTGCAGCTTCTGCTGGCCACTAGAGCATGATCAATAGCTCAGGCTCCACAGGTGTCTCTGGGGGTGGGCATGTGCAAGCCACCTCCCTGGGTCATGTGTCCCTGATGGATTACAAAAGTGACCAGGAATTCTGACAGATGTTGGGGATTACACGACTATGGTCAGATGCTGGGACACTTGCAGCTTCCCAGGTGCTGTACTCCTGGAAAGCAATTTGCTCTCTCTTCTACTACACCCAATTCCCCTTGTCATCCATGGGTGGGGAGGGGTTGGGAACATTCAACTAGCAGCAATCCTTGTATGTCCTCTGGTACAGCCTCTTGAAAGGCCGTCTTCATGATGATATTGCTTCTTTAGGTAGATGAGATGAGGTTGTATAGATTTAGCTCCTTCTAAAGAAAACGGCTTAGATTTCTGCAAGATGAGCCTGGCTGTTTTCTGCCTGCAGTTTTAGATATGCTGTGCACTTCTCCCTCCTTAAGTGACTTTGCAGCTCCTGTTCTGGTGTAACTCAGTCTTTCTTATGGAAGTTAGTAACTCAGCTTTCTCGCTTCCTCTTAATCACTTTGTTACAGCTACTCCCGACTGTCCAGGTCAGAGTTCAGAATTAAATTATTCTTTTTTTGTTTTCTGTTCCACTAACCAGAATTTCCGAGTCACTCTAAGTCTCTGATTGTCTAGTATTGTGTGTTAGTGCATTCCCTTGGACACACACCTCTCCGATCTGCTGTCTTAATTCTGCTATGATTCTGGAGGACTTCAGAGTCATTCATATTTGCTACCTAGTTCCACTCTGTCATCTTCCTGACTCTGTCTACTCAGTACTATTAAACTGTTTTGATTACTATAGCTTTGTTGTATTTCATTCTTTCTTATTTTCTTTCTAAGTAGACAGAAAATTTCATGTGTTTATCATGTACAATTCAATGTTCAAGGTATATATCCATCACGACATGGATACACCTCGTCAATTTACATGCATCATCTCACATAGTGGGTTTTTTTTTTCTTGTGGTGGTTACTACAGCTAATGATGTATTCTTGAAGAATGTAATTGTTGTTCAAAAATTGAAAGTGTATGGAGAATGAACAATAGGTTACTGAATGATCAATGGGTTATAGAAGACATCAAGGAGGAAATTAAAAAATTCTTAGAGAGATAAATGAAAACACAGACACAACATATCGGAATCTATGGGACATTGAAAGCAGTTCTAAGAGGAAAATTCATTGCTTGGAGTTCATTCCTTAAAAAAAGAAAAAACCAACAAATAAATGATCTCATACTTCATCTCAAAATCCTTGAAAAAGAAGAGCAAAACAACAGCAAAAGAAGTAGAAGGCAAGAAATAAT
>NW_025999905.1:7937675-7971218 GCF_001458135.2 Marmota marmota marmota | reverse complement strand
AGGGGAGAGGTGGGGAGGGGGGATGGTGGAGGATGGGAAAGGCAGCGGAGCACAACAGACATTAGTATGGCAATATGTAAATCAATGGATGTGTAACTGATGTGATTCTGCAATCTGTGTATGGGGTGAAGGTGGGAGTTCATAACCCACTTGAATCAAAGTGTGGAATATGATATGTCAAGAAATTTGTAATGTTTTGAACAACCAACAATAAAAAATTTAAAAAAAAATTGAAAGTGTAAGTACAAATTTTTTTCTTCTTTTTCAATATTGTTTTGACTATTTGGGGGACTCTTGCAATTCCATTTGTGTGTGAAGATTGGATTTTCATTTGTGCAAACAAGGATATTAAAGTTTTGATAGGGATTGTCTTCAATATATGGATCACTTTGAGTAAGTCTACCAGTTCATGAAACTAAGAAAATAATAGAAAATCTTCTTGCTGAGAGCCATGGCCGAGTCTGTATGGCCCCTGGCATTTTGCCAACAGTATTGATTGACAGGCGAGGCATTACTATCCGCCTCTGCCGCAACTTTTGAGTTCTCCTGGGGATTTCTGAGGATTCCCCGAGAGTTCCCATTGGTTGGGGAAGTGCAGGAGGAGGGATTTCCGGGAGAGATATTTCCGGCTGGGAGTTCCTGGACGAGCCGCGTGTCGTTTGGGAGGATTCCCGGGGAGCTGTGTGAAGTGTTTTCCTGCAGTTCAAAAATAAAGTTTGTTCCTGCTTCAGTGGCTCGTGATTTGTGCCCAGCCAGACTGCGGCACTTCTAACCTATAAACATAGTTACTTTTATCTTCTTTAATATAAGTAATATTTTGTAGTTTTTTCAAATAGTATTATATAAAGTTTCATAAAATAGACATTTTTGGAAGAGATTCTGGGTTAATAGATAAGCAGAGTAAAAAGTACAGAATACTCTCTGCCTTTGACTCCCACACCTCTAGTAGCCTCCTAACCATCTGCATCTGCACCAGGGTGGTACATTTATTTCCAGTGGATTCTAAGTTTTAACTGTAGCTTAAGCTTCTCCTTCTGCAATATGTTTAAATTAATTAGCCCAGAAGAAAGCATGTTCAAATGAAGTAACAGCATACTAGAAAAGTAAATACCCAATTGAACAGATTGACTCAAAGTTATATCATTGTGGTCTCTTGCAGAAACCAATCTACCTATAAAAGAGCAAACTTAGTTGTGTATAATCATACAAACCAATCCTAAATTTAGTGAACTATTTGTGGACCATTACATAAAATTCTAAATATGAGTATAAATAAAGTCAAATAATAGAGGGTAACTTGCTGAATTTGATAAAGAACATCTACAAAAAAACTATGGCTAATATACTTAGTGTTGAAACACTAGATTCTTTTACCCTAAGGATAGAAACAAGACAATGATACACCCTTTTACCATTCCTATTCAACATCATACTGGAATTCCTAACTAACGCAAAATTGCAAATAATTAGGACAACAAACCATTCAAGAAGTATAGACAAATTGAGAGTATATACTAATTTTCAGAACAGGTTAATATACAAATTCAACTGATTTTCTATATTTCATCAATTAACTATTGAAATTAAAAATTTAAAACATAATACTACTTACGTTAGCTCCAAGACAACAAAATATTTTAAAGTACTGAATTTTGAAATAAAAAAATATGTTCAGGGTTTATTTGAGGAAAATGATAAAATTCAGAAAAAAATAAACAAAATAAAATAAAAATAAATGGAGAATTATTCCATGTTCTTAGGAGGAGTCAATATTGCTAAATTGTCAGATCTTCCCTTCATGATCTATTCAACACAAGCTCAATCAAAATCCAAATAAATTATTTTACACAGAAAAGCAAATTAAAAAGCTTAGCCAATATGATACTACAAAAAAAAAAAAAAAACAAAACTCAAGGGCTGGCACTACCTGAATTCATTGCTTCACCATGTTTACATTGTGTTTACGTTTACATTGTAGCTCTAGCTACAATAATTAATATAGTGTGGTATAGGCAAAAGAAAGAAAGCTACATCATTTGAAAAAAATAATCATAGCCCATAAATATATATACCCAGAAGTATGATTTCTGAATCATATGATAATTCTAGTTTTCATTTTTTGAGTAACCTACATATTATTTTCCATGATGTGTCTACTAGTTTACTTTCTAACAAACAGTTTATAGGAATTCCTTTTTCTCTGTATCCTTGTCAACATTTCTTTTTTGCCTTTTTGGTTATTAGCCATTTTAACTCTGGTATATATTTGGATATTAATTCTTTGTTGGATGAAGAGTCTTCACATAATGCAGGTTGTCTCTTCACTCTGTTGATTATTTCCTTTGCTGAGTAGAATATCAAAGACCTATATCCTCATGTTTACTGCATCATATTCACAGTAGCCAAAATAGGGAATCTACTAAGGAATTCATTGATAGATGAAAAATGTAAAGAATTGTGGTATAAATGAAATATTATTCACCCATAAAAAATGATGAAACCCTGTCATTTCTGGCAATAGATGAAACTCAAGGATGTTATTAAGTGAAATAAGCCAGGCACAGAATAACAAATATCATATGGTCTCATTCATATTTGGAAGCTAAAAATTTTGGTTTCACACAAGTAGAAAGTAGAATAGTTGATACTAGAGACTTCACAGGGGAGGGAGGGGTGATATGGAGGGAGGTTGGATAAAAAGTACCAGAATACAATTAAGGCAGGAGGAATAAGTTTTAGTGTTCTAAAGAACAGTAGAGTGAGTATAGTTTACAATTCATTATATATTTTCTAAACAATTTATAAGAGATTATTTGAAGGCTCTCAAAACACACCTAAAAATATTGTTTAAAGAGCTGGAAATGCTACTTATTCTGTATTAATCATTATATATTTTATATGTGTATAAAATTATCACTGTAATCAATAAATATACATTACTATCATGAGTCAATTAAAAGAGCGATACCAGAAATAAAGCCATGAATGTTCAGTCATCTGATTCTGGACATGGTGTAAAAACAGTTTAAATGAAGGAGAACTAATGGTCTTTTCAACAAACAGTATAAAATGAACTAGAGATTCATATCACACACACACACACACACACACACGCACACACACACACAATTATACCCTTAACAAAATTAACTTAAAGTTAATCACAAACTAAAGATGAAATATAATACTGTAAAATTTCTAGAAGATTGGTTAGAATGTCTATCAGATGTTGGATTTAGTAGTAATGAATTCTTAGATGAAATACCAAAAATACATTCTCTGAAAGAAAAAATGTTAAGTCGGTCTTTATTAAAATGAAAAAGTTCTCTGTGAAAGACACTTTTAGGAGACCAAGAAATCAAATGCTGAGATAAATTATTTGTGAAGCACATAATTGAAAATGGAATATGCAAAATATATAAATAAATCATGAAGTTTGACAAACAACTGAATTTACAAATGGGCAGAAGATCTCAACAGACATTCAACAAAGGAAATATATAAATGATGCATAAACAAATGAAAATATGTTCAACACCATATGTCATTATGATACATAAGATACACTATATAACATATAATATACAATCACACAAATATTTAGATAACTAAAACCCGAAGAACAGCCAAAACTGGTAAGAATTTGTAGCAAGAACTGTCTTTGATTGCTGGTGAAATACAAGAAGCCACAGCTACCTTATGAGACAGTTTGTGAGTTTCATATAAAGTAAACAGTGTTACCAGGATACAACCATTATGAACCTAGATATGAGTTAAATTAATCTGAAAACATACATACAAAAACTATATAAGCATTTATGACTGCTTTATTCATAGTCATTAAAAACTGAAAGCCACCAAGATGTCCCTTCAAAGATAACTGGGTAGGCAACTGGGGTACAGCAATACAATGGGGTGTTATTCACCACTAAAAAGAAAAATGCTATTAAGCCACCATAAGGCAAGAGGGGGGGATACTGGTAAGTGAAAGAAGTTAGGCTGAATGTCTAGGTGTTGTATAGTTCCGACTACATGACATCCTGGAAAGGTGAAAAAGAAAGTAAAAAGAAACAATAAAATGATCAGTGACTGCTAGTAGAAGGGAACTGAAGAAAGGAGTAAGTACACAGAGAAAAACAATGGGGCTTTTAAGGCAGTGAAACTATTTTGATGAAATTGTACTCTTGGATATATGACATTATGCATATTTCAAAATTCACAGACTACGCAACACAAAGTGACTTTAGATATAAGCTAATAGTTATAACAATAAAAAATAAAGCTAGATGCTATATTTGCATTAAAATAATCTTTTCAATGTACTGTTGTTTTCCATTGTTCTGCATTATTGGTCGCATGTAACGAAGCCCTGGTCTACAAATTAGTTAGCATCCTTTTCATATTTATTAATCAAATTCCTTCTGATCATCAGTTGCATGGATTTTTAGAGGCTTCATTTTCCTTTGGCATTTCTATAACTGTAACTACAGTGAAGCAATTTAGGTGTGATTATCTGATTCATATCATACCAAAATGTCCTAATTTCTCAATTCCTCTGACCTCTTCCTATCTTGTCTACTTCAACTCTCCCATTTAAATTTGGTCCGTTACTTATTGCACAGTTTCCTATTTGCACCCTGGCTTGTATCTTTGTCAATTTTATGTAGACTGTTATCCTTTTCATTCAGTTATATTTAAATTTTGAACGTGGATTTTCCACAACTTGCTATAAAATTCTTCCCACTTTACTTTTTACTTCAAAAACTCAACATTTCTAAAACCGAATTTATTATTGGTTTTCAAAATATATATCTTTCAATTCTGGTGAAATATGACCTTGTTCTTATAGGAAAACATTCTTGAATTCTTGGAATAATTACAGTATTTCAAATTTCCTCTTTGCCCATATCCAATCTTTTATTGTAATAGCTGTATCCATCCCTTTTATCTTATTCCCACATCACCACTAGGTCCTGAGTATCTCATATCTGAAGCTATTGCTAGAGTCCGCTAATTATCATACTGCTTCTACTTTTTATTTCTTCCATTCCATCCTATCAAACTTTGCTAGATCAATTTTCACATACCATTTTCAAACATCAACATTCCTCTTAAAAAGAGTTCAGTTATTAAATTGGCATTCTTAATTATTTCCTAATTTTACTCTGAATGACCTCTTCATATTCCTTTCTTTTTTAAATTTTTTTAAATTTGTTTTAAATCGTTATACGTGACAGTAGAATGCACTTTCATACATCATGTATAATGTAGTAAATTTCTTATTCTTCTGGTTGTATATGATGTAGAATAACCCCACTGTTAGTATATATGTACATAGGGTAATAATGTCTGATTCATTCTACTATCCTTCCTATCCCCAAACCCCCTCCCTTCCCCATATTTCTTTCTTACTACAGAAAAGTGCCAGCATAACTCCAGCAAAACAAACTATTGATTTGTTGATAGAACTTGCCTCCAGGACTCTAAGTCCAGCACTCCTAATTGACATTCACATCCATTCTCTTGTCCACCCAAATGTCAACATCCTGCTCATATTATACTTTCCTCTCTAAATTCTTCCCTAATTACATCTTAATTTCAGGCTCCTTACTAATTCTACTAATTCATTTTATCATGACTCATCTTTCTTATGTCTTGTTTCCACCAATGCAACTTCTTATTAGGAATAACAAGGGGAATTCCCTGTCCATAGCCCAGATAATGGTCATGATTTAAATGATGGGGTTCAGTGTTTCCTACAACTGAATAGTGACTTTGCAGTCTGAAAAAGTCTAATAAGAGAAAATGGCATGAAGATATTTTCTCTTCTGTAGAAAAGGTAGCAGGGTTTGACACTTATATTATTAAAAATGATACTAACAGTTTATTCTTTGTAAGAATCTGGGCCAGATACTGGGATACCAGCAATGAAGAAAGCACTTTAGAGCTTTCATTAATTATTGTTCTAGGCATATTGGGTTGTAACTTCTCAACTTTCTAAGGCCTAGCCCTTTAAAAAATCCTCTATCACTCATTGCTGTGTAAATATTTGCAAAGTTGGGGCAGGAGGAATCTTTGTACCTCAAAGCAGCATGAACATTCATTGAGGAAAATAACTATTTAAACTAGAGCCATATGCGTCCTTCCCTATGTGGCCATATTATGCCAAGGAGACAAGTCTTTAACTCTGTTTGATACATCAACACAATGGAGATTTTCCAGGCAGGCTGGAGTCTAAGCCAATTTGCCTTAGTGAAATCTAGAGAACAGGCCTTCCTATTTTAAGAACACATAAGCCATAAGGACAAAGTCATCCAGACATCTCCATTTTCAGAGTTCATAATGTCAAAATTTTCTTTCAGTTTCGTCTAGCTTGCTTTGAAATAGGTTTGCACTTAGTGATGATGCCTATAAATTAATGAGTTCTGTAAAAGTCATACTTCATATACCTCAGTTCATCCAAAGTTTCTTTGGATTTTTATATTTGACTCAATAAGAAACCTCTTATGTAATACCTATTTGTAGCAGGTGTTATAAAAAGCATGCCCTTTAGATTTTTGGTTGTGAGTTAGAAATAAGTTCATTTCAAAATTACTTTTTAATATCAAGACCTGCACCCTGGCAATTTAATAAGGATTGCAAAAGATTAGAATAAATTAATTGGCACCCTTAATAATTACATTGTATGATTAAGTGTCTTTGCAAAGATGTTAATGTCAACCTCTGCTGATAATCATTAGAACTAAAATTATGTCAAAAAATTTTTAATTTTTTTTGATGCTCTGTTTCTGGAATGATTTTTCAGCAGTACAGAGCTAGGAATAAAAAGAAGAAAAGAAAATAACCAAGTACAGAGAGAACAAATGGAAAACAGACATCAAGATGATAGACTTAAATGAAACCATGACAATAATCATGTTAGATATAAATGCTCTATGTACCACATTTAACAAGAAGCACCTGTCAGATTAGATATAAAAACAAGGTTGAACTATGAATCCTATATACAAGTAGCACAGTTTATATATAAAGACACAAAGAGATTCAAAATAAAATGATAGAATGACATGCATATACATATAAATAAATAAACTATATATTGTTGTATTAATATTAGAAAAGATAAATTTTATAGAAAAATAAAACCATTGATAAAGGGGACTGCTATAGAGTGATACAGAGCATAAGTACTAAAGTAGCATAGTGATTTTAAATATTTATCACCTAGTAATAGAGCTCTAAAATGCATGAAAGAAAACTTACAGAACTGCAAGAAGAATAAAGAAATCCACAATTATAGTCAGATATTTCAATATAACTCTCCAAAATAAATTATCCCAGTAGAAATTGGTAAGGACTTAGAATATGGAACACTATCAACCCACTTGGTTTATATGACATTTGTAGAACATTGTAGTCAACAGTAGCAGAATACGTTTTGGGTTTTCCTGTGCATAGGAAACATTTAAAGAGGCCATCTGCTGGGTCATAAACCAAATCTCAATAAACGTATGTCTTACAAAATATATCCTCTAAACACATTGAATCGGGCTGGGGATGTGGCTCAAGCTGTAGCGCGCTCGCCTGGCATGCGTGCGGCCCAGGTTCGATCCTCAGCACCACATACAAACAAAGATGTTGTGTCTGCCAAATACTAAAAAATAAATATTAAAATTCTCTCTCTCTCTACCTCTCTCTCACTCTCACTCTCTCTTTTAAAAAAAAAAATAAATAAACACATTGAATCTAATTAAAATCAATAACAGACATCTGGAAAACACTTAATAAGATATAATTAAAAATTAAAGCTAAACAATAAGTACTTTTAGAATAACGTCACAATATTATGGGGGCAATTACAGGTAAATTTGACTAAAGTTTTACCCAGAAAAGCTATACACAGAAAGCTATATGATAGAATAAAAGAAATAAATGATATATCAAGTTCACGGGATGAGAAGATGCCACTCTGTTACAGTACTAATTCTACACAATTAACTTTTAGATTTAAAGTTAATTCCAGTAAAATCCTATCAGATCTCCTCTGCCCCATTGGCTGGTAGAAATAGGTATGCTATTTCTATTTAGAAAAATTCTAAAACTCATGTTGAAATTCAGATGACCTAGAATAGTCAAAATAACTTTGAATAAAAAAGGCAAAGTCTGAGAACTAATAATACTTGGTTTCAGTACTCCCTATTGCTGAGAGCCACGGCCGAGTCTGTATGGCCCCTGGCATTTTGCCAACAGTATTGATTGACAGGCGAGGCATTACTATCCGCCTCTTCCGCAACTTTTGAGTTCTCGCACTATTTTGGAGTTCTCCTGGGGATTTCCGGGGATTCCCCAAGAGTTCCCATTGGTTGGGGAAGTGCAGGAGGAGGGATTTCCGGGAGAGATTTTCCCGGCTGGGGGTTCCTGGACAAGCCTCGTGGAGTTCGGGAGGATTCCCCGGGAGCTGTGTGAAGTGTTTTCCTGCAGTTTAAAAATAAAGTTTGTTCCTGCTTCAGTGGCTCGTGATTTGTGCCCAGCCAGACTGCGGCACCCTATAAATTTCATTAATTAAGAAATATATATGGGTGTCAAGAGGAAAAAAAAATCATCAATGAAATGGAAAACAAAGTCCAAAAATAAGTCCACACATAATTGGACAACTGGTTTTCAATAAAGAAGCAAAGCAGAGAGTTATTAGAGTTTTCCATCAATATGGCATTGAAAGCATTGGTTATCTAAATGCAAAGCAATAACAATAAACTTTGGTGAATACCTTGTATTATACACAAAAAATAAATTAAGCCATTCCATAGGCCTAATGTGAAACAAATTAAGATTTCTGAAATATAGAAGAAAACATTTATTTCAATAATTTTTAGGTGTCATGGAAGGCACAATATAGAATATATAATGTTGTTAAGTCAGATTTTATCAAAATATAAAACATTAATGCTTTAATATACAATGTTAGGTGAATGTAAAGATAAACTACAGATTGGGAGAAAATAAATTAAAACCATACATATAATAAAGGATTTACATAAAGACATATAAAGTTCTTATGATTAAATTTTAAAAGTAAAAAAAATAAAAATAAAAAGATGGTCAAAAGATTTAAATGTTAGTACACCAAAGAGTTATATAGATGGCAAATAATACCATGAAAAGATGAAAAGACACTCAGCATCAGTATTAATATGAAAATGTAAAATAAGAGGACAATGATATTTTTATACCTATTTGAAAGATTAAAATTAAGAAGCATTGTAAAGGTTATAGAAGAACAAGAGCTCTCATGTACTGTTGGTAGGATTGTAAAATGATGATTACTTCAGAAAGCAGTTTGGCAGTTTTCAAAAAGCTAAACACACATTGATGATTTAACAGAAAAATTTATAATTCTTTGTATTTTTTGGCCAGCAGTGAAAAATTGTTACATATCCATGTAATTTGGATACAGTTTATTGATTTTCAACTATTAGAGTGAACAAATCATACAGGACTTGGTTGAGATTGTGTAACAGAGTCATGTACTAACACGGACTGTGTGAAGGAACTGCTTCCCCTAGAGAAAGTGCTTATCCCAGGGCACAGCAGTGTAACTAGGCAGGAAAGATAGAGGAATCAATGAGATGCTAAAACCCAGGAGGCAAGGGAGACCTTTAGAAAATGGTTGAAGAACTTCACACTTTAAATAAACTATGCAAAGATACAGTTGTAATAGCAATATAGGCAATAATACAAATGGCAATGTTGAAATAAAATGTGTAGGAGTGTGATGGCATGGGTGAGCTGGACCTTCAGGTTCCAACAAAAGGTGAGAAGTGTTAACTACCCAAACTGACAAGTCAAGAGCAGAGTATAATGGTCATGGAAGACAGTCCCTACCAGAATTAGGGAGAATCCTGTTTGTAGGAAATATGGCTGAAGTGAGGAGAAGGGATGAATGCTTTCTTCAAATAGGTACAGTTATTAAATAAACATATAAATAATGTAGAGTATATAATATATAAAAATGAAGAATATAGATTACATGTTAATTAAATTATAAATTGTATTTGGCTTTATGTACCTTATATAAGATTATAAATATAATTAACTGCAAAATTTCATAATAATGATATAAATAAAATGCGTAAGTTATTGTATGAATCATTGTTATTTTTTCTCAAGGATTTAGTCATACCAATGACTCTCATAGTAACAAGTCTTTAATCCCTTCTAATCTATGTAGGCTTTGTTTTTTTATGTTCTAATGCTTACTACAATGTGTAGCATATGAAAACTTCTCAATAAATATTCAGTGAATACAGAACTTACATGTAATGTTATAGCTCCAAGGACTACTATGACATCTTATAAGTAATCTCCTCTGATGAGGCTTTCCTTTTCCCCCCTGTAATTCCAGAGAATCTGAGCACATACAGGAAATATAATCTGGTAGTGATTTCCCATTTTTAGGAAGATAAAAGAAGGGAAATAACGTCTTTGCAGTGACTACTATATGCTCCCTGAGCATTTTATTTAACTTTTATAACCACAGTATGAATTCTGTAGATCATTGCAATAATTTTGTATTCTGTTTTTATGGTGCCACACAAATGATGAAAAGTCATTGAATAAATAAAATATCCTATTTCCATTGAAATGTAGTGGACATAAATCATCAGAAAATGTAGACAACTTTTCAGAGTATCACTAAGTCATTTAAAATGCACTTGTGAAATCTAGAGCCTGGGGATGTCCTTTATACTCTGGTGTGGCACTTGGAATTTGCCTAGGAGCTCTGTGTGATAGCTCAGTATTGTGGGTGGTATTTTCTAAATTAGCCTTGTCTTATTTGACTTTAAAGAAATGTCATTATGTCTGATCCTTGAACAATCTTACTGAATAACAACAATGTCTGTTCCACATGTGGTTAACAGGTTGAATCTTTTCCTAGTCTGTGCTATAGCCCTGAGTATCACAATATTGACTTTGAATGCCCAGTTCTTCCATAAAGAAGCTTGCAGGAAATCGAGGTACAAGCAACAGCAGCTGTTAGGTTTAATATTCTTAAAACCTACATAAATCTGACTACATGTTTTTTTATCATGTGGAATGTTAGGGAATAATGATCAACTCGACCTTAAGTTATGATTGACTTTGAAGCTTACCAAACAACTTGGCTCAGCCATGATGACCTAATCTAAGTACATTCCATTTTCAGTTAGATATGTCAAGTTATTTTTTATATACACATTCAAACATGTACACACACACACCAACAAAACAGAAACCATACCTAACCAACAGTTGCTATCCAAAATGCAGCTTTTGGTTTGGCATACTCTGTACCAAGTATCTGTGCTACATTTGGTAACCAGACTAATAATAAATGTCACATGAATCCCTAAAAATAGAGCAGTGCAAGCTTTGATATGGTTTGTCTAGGAAAAACAATATAAAATTCATATTTTCAAGGATGTTCTCTATTTTGCCCACTTGTTTTAATATTCCAGGATAATGCTAAATTATAGAAATAAATAGCAGTGGCTGAGTTCTGAATAGTATTTCAAATCCAATGAGAAGCTGCTTATTTCACATTGTTCTGTCTAGCCTCCCTCCAATTGTACTTTAGGAGTTGTGCTTATTTCTCATCCAGTACTCAGAGAATCGAACAGGAAGCATTTGGGGAGTCTGCTTTAAAGTATGGATGTGTCAGGAATAGAACAGAGAAGTGAGAGTTGTCTGCTTTCAGGGAGAAGGAGGATTGGCTAAATTTCTGGTCTCACTGAAATTTGACAGATATCATTAATTACTTTAGATATTTCAATAATTTTCATCAAATACACTATGAAAATGTGTTTAAAGAACTCTGAAGTAAGCAGATGGGAAAATCTTATTTTTTTAACATTTTAATTCATATTATATGTTTTAGTATAGGCACTGTTTAAACCAGACTGTGCTATTTCAATTTTTACCTCCCAGACAGGATGCTAGGACTGCGTTCTCTTTTCTTCTTAGTGCCCTTTGTAGTCCTTCCTTCGAAGCCACTGAAGACAGTATGTCCAAAGGATGGGCCCATAGAATTGTGTTAACAGGGCTACAGAC
This sequence comes from Marmota marmota marmota, assembly GCF_001458135.2. NCBI lineage: Eukaryota > Metazoa > Chordata > Mammalia > Rodentia > Sciuridae > Marmota > Marmota marmota. The sequence continues at coordinate 7,959,131 of NW_025999905.1, read as the reverse complement.
TCCTAAAGTATCTTCTGCTCTTATACACTTTTAAAATACAGTGATGATCAATGAATGTTTGTTTTAACTGGAAAATAATCATCTTTGTTTTCTTTTTTTCACTTTTAGGAAATTATAAATATTGAGTTTAAATAATTGAGGCTCTCTTTATAACCTATAGTTCTCTCATTTGTAAGGTGGGATAATATATGACTTAAGATAAGAAAATACATTATTAGTAAAACTTTAGTTTAATCAAAAGCATTGTTTTAAGTAAGATAACATATTAAACTTCAGTCATATGACTATCAATTTTTGAAATTTTGCCAGACCAATGATTTATCATGTTTTCAATTCCATTTAAAAGTAAATACAATATATAAAAAGGAAATTTTTACTTTATACACCAAATAGATGTTCAGTATCACTTTCTATAAATGGACACTAATTTAAGAATGAACACAACAGAAATAAAATTTTATTAAATACTTTGTAAATTAATAAAAATAAGATCTAAAATATAATTAGTGAAAATCTAATTAATTTATAAAATGCATAACCAAAAAAATTCATGACAATCAAATGAAACTCTTAAATATGAGTTGGTCATGACCAGCATTGGAGTCAGCATTGCTTTCTTTTAAGATGTAGATGAAGATCTTCATTGTAAGATATTTCAGGGTTTTTCCTTGATATAATTCAGCATAGGCACATCAAATGTTAGGTGTATGCAATAGGAATAAACATTACAGTATACTCAGAATGTCACTTAAAATTTTAATAGAGGTGGGCAGCCTAACTATAACTGGGGGTGTAGTGCAAACCAACATCAACTTCCTGATACCCATTCAGCCCAGACTTAGCTTCTGCGAAATCTTCAGTTCAGGAAACGGATTCTAAGAAATAAGAAATAAAAATAACTCCAAACCTATTTTTTATCCCTTCTTTCTGTGCTGTGTAGTAAGTCGGGTTTGTGACTAGCTTGGTGAAGGGAGAGGGCAGCAGAGACGGAAGGGCCTGGAGTGTTAATCTCCTCCACATTATTACATTTGCCATTTCTGGTGGTCAAAGAATGCTGTGATCATCATGGCCTCAGCTCCAGTTACGTGGGACATTTGTATCAGCTCTTACCATCCCTTTTGCACAAATGTAGAGGCCACTAGTATGAGCAGCAAAAACCCAACAGAACCATGAACTCACTCTGTGGCCTCAAAGTGAGGCTTGAAAAGATATTAATTAGTCTTTGTATCTTAAAAATCATCTCCTGTGTCACATGATGGCCCTCCAACAGTGGCAACAGAGAAACATTGAACTAATGAACATATATATTAATATTTACTTATTTTTCCTGACATACTGTGTTAGAAACATCTGAGAAATAAAAACAAAACATCTTTTGTTACTACATTTCCTATAAAATGGTTTTTTAAAATAAAATAGTCAATTGCTACATTTTTACTTTTGAACTGAGAGTACTACATAATCATTATCATAAGTGGCAAAGAGTCAGTGTATGCAAAAAAGGGGTTAGTGAATTAGAGCCTTTAGTCAAACAAGACTGTTGCTTGTTTTGGCAAATAATCTTACTGGAATGTCAAAATAATCTTTAGTCACACCCAATTTATAGCTGTTTTCTTACATCAATGCAAAAGTTGCATAGTTTTGATAGGACTGAATGGATGGTTTGTAAAGCTTAAATTATTTACTACTTGTTTTTTTTAATAGAAAAATGTTTGTAAGTGTAGTCTAAAGTAATCTGTGGAAATTTCCATCTATCATTATGTATCAGTTTTAATCTAGAAATGTTTAGTGTTAATGGCTTAATATATTGTCTTTTTATTTCACACATAACCTTAAGTGCGTCTTTACCTTACAGTTTAACTTTCATTCACACCATACAACCATGTTTTAAATAAACTAGATAGATTAATTATGCATCTGATTAATGTTTTACTTCAATAATATGTGTGTATTTTAGGAAAATTTTCTATGATAATCAGAAACACAAGCTTCTCTCTCTTTCCTGAATTGCTTTGTGCATATTGAAAATATTACTCATTTAGCAATATAAAAACTGCTCTGCATTGTTATCAAATTTTCCTATATGAGGAGTTTGGAAATGATATCTTCACTCATTGATGAAAGTAAACCCCCTCAGGGGATCAATTTTTTAAAAAATTCCAATATTTTTGACATAATTCAATTGAGACTACAACATTACAGAAATCTTGCTTTTCTTTTGGTAAGAAAAAAAAATCAAGTGTAATATTGAACAAGATACAAAAAATTTAGAACAGCAATTGCTTTCCTAAGAAACTAATTCAACTTTTCCAGAAAGTTGAATTAAAATGAAATGAATACCATGTCCAGGACTGACAGTCTCACAGAGGAAGAATGCTGATAGTGCTTGTTTTGCTGAACGAAAAAACATAGTTATTAATCTAATAGAAAATAGGGGAGACTTCTCAATTTTTTTCTAAATTCAGAATGTTCTAGATATATACAATTATTAAAAGGATTCCACATATCTAAATTTTTGAACACTCTTTAAGACATATTCAGTGTTCCAGAGATAAAAATATTAACTAAGTACATACATTCGCAAATACTGAGGAAGAGACCATCTAAGAAAAGTTTATAATTTTTTCAATAATTATTAAAAAATGGACAAAATTCTCATTTAAATTCACTGTTAGTTTAAAACCTTCTGCCAAACATTTACTGTGTTTTTCAAGAAACAGAAAATTAAAGGTGAGGACAAGAACAAAAGATGGAACAAATCACAAATTTATTGATGGTTTGAAAAAAGCAAAGTTCAGCATTGTCACATAGTTGTATAGCTGGGTAATGGTTAGAACTGATATGGAGCTGCACCTTCTAGATGTGTTCCTGTTGCTGTTGGGCTTAGAGGTCTTTGCACTAATGGAGGCATGATCTCAGCTCATGAGCTATCCCCCAAACCATGAATGTACATGCCAACTGGACCTTGTACAGCCCTAGACACAAGCACAGTGTTAAAATTCATGTTTGATATTATGATCATGTCATAGTTTACTACTAAAATCTATAAAGTCAAGAAACCCTGGGAATTTTTGTTTTTTGAACCTTCTCATTTTTTGCCATGTGTGCAAAGCTGATATACTAAACCCTTGGTCTGAAAAGAGACATCTAACTGGAAGTATCTGAAGCAGAATCTATAAGATATGGAGATAGAATGGTTTTGATAGTGGAGAGAATAGGAGGACTCTAGAAATAGCTATACTCTAAAATGTAGCAACATTCACAGAAGTAGGTATATAGGAAAGGTATAATTTGGTGGTAGTGGTAGTAGGAGAAGGGTATGAGGATAAACATAATGAGTTCAAAATTGACATATTATTTTCTAAATAAGTGTGTAGTATCCGTGGAGATATCCAGAAATCAGTTTGTCTTCAAAGAAAGTAACTCAAAGGAATTCATATTTATACTGATTCATGAAGAACCATAAGGATCTGGAGATTCTAAAATACAGGAAATATGTTCCAGACAGAGTAAAAATGACTTAAAGTTGTTGAGGTACATTTGAAATACTGACAGCAAGATCACCAGGAGGAGTTGGGGGTATGTAGGATAAATCGGAGCCATTCTGTAAGTATGGCCTTAATCTAAGAAGGGCCTTAGCCTAAGTAACTCCATTTTAAAATAAAACTGCATTCCCCTCCAGGCACGCCTATGGAACTCTCCAATATTGTCATCAGGCATAGCCTGATAAAATAAGTCACTTCCCACAAACCTGATAAAACTCAGAGTGAATCCACTGGCATTTGCTTTTGCCCTGATAAAGGCAGAGGTGAGAGATTAGGGCGGAAACCACCAGACTAGGTGTCCTGACCCCAGAATAAAAGACGTCATTGAGAAACCCAGTAACAGCTGATAGGGATTGAAAGGGCCAGTAGAAGCCCCGGAATTTAGCATAAATAATGGAGCAAATGAACTGACATTCAGACAGCCAATACTGATGCACACATGCCCAAAAGCCTGATGAGGACCTGGACTGACATCCCAACTCTTCTCATCATTTGCCTGATCCTCTGCATCATCCTCACGGCTCTCAAACTCTATAGCCACATCCTGACCCAGGTGAGAACAATGACTTCTCCTTAGAACCCTCTCCTCAGTCAACCTTCAGCCCCACCCCAGGAGAAGCCTCTATGCATTCCTGACCTGATCACTGTGGTCTGAGTGAGTATGCATCTGCTGGACTAAACTACTAGGACTTGAGACTTTAGATCTGGCACTTGAGCTTAGCATGTAGAGGGAATGTCTGTAATGAGTCTATCATAAATAAGTGTGTTTGTAGTGCTTAGAATTAACTTAGAATTATTTGCTTTGAATTGATTATGTGCAATAGACATAATCAATTCAAAGCAAATAGTCATCTCTTGATTAAGTACCTATAGATTGGAATTGTATTGAATGATGTGAGTGGATAAAGCACTGAAAAGAGGAGAAGTGTGTGGACTGTCTTTATTTCTCACCCTCGACAGCATAAGTCGCACCCTTGCCCATTGTGACACATCCTTATGTGGTATTCTCAAATTCGAGTAAGGGGCTATGGAGATGTGTACTCACTTTGCTCCAAAATCAGGGAAAATTATAAGATAGAGAAAATATACTGATATGATGAACATGGTACATGGATTCCAAGTATGTTGGAGATAAAACAGGGAGGTAAAGTTAATTATAGTGATTGAAGAAAAACATGGAGGTAGCATGATAGAGGGTACTGATAGAACTGAAGAGATGGATTCAGATTTGGAGCAGTGGATTTCAATAATTCTTAACTGCAATTCAAAATTTTTTAAAAAATTAAATTTATATGTTTGGGTCTCTGAGTCTGAAACAAAATTTATAAAATGATTCTTAATTTTATGACTGGTAAAGTACATTGGAACTTTGGAATAATTTAATTATTTTTTTCTGTTCCATCTTATTGTTTTCTATTCTATAATGATCTACTAAATTGATTCACAACACACTGTTACATTGCAATAGTACACTGGTTTACCAGCAGAACCTACAGAAATTGATTTTAAACAGGATAGAAGTATACAAATGGTATCATCAGGAAGACTCCAGGTTCTAAGCTTTGCAGTAAAATTTAAGAGAATATTGAGTAGTCACCAGAAACCAAACATTGAAGTGAGTATGTGTAGCAAGGTTTATAATGAATCCATGAATTAATGTGATTTGTCTGTCAAAAAGTATAAATATACTATGAACATGTGTATGCTAGTATTTGCATGAGTATGGTATTTTCTTCTCTTGTCTAAATACCTAGGAATATGATGGCTTGATCATATAGTAATTGTATGTTCAATTTTTTTAAGAAACTGTCAAAGAGTTGTCCACGGTGATTTGTACCATTCTTCATTCTCACCAGTGAAGTCTGAGGCTCAAGTTCCTTCCCATCCTTACAAACACTTGCTATCAGGTCTTCCTAATTTTATCCATTCTAACAGGTGTGTAGTGTTTGTAATTTGCATTTCTTTAATGCCTCATAACATTGAGCATTTTTAAGTACTTATTTGCCATTGGAATGATCTTTGGTCAAGAATCTTTTCAAATCTTTACCCATTAAAAAAATTTATAATAGGATATTTTGAGTTTTTGGTTTTTAGGGTTGTTTGTTTATTCTGGATGCAAGTCTTTTATTCAATATAGGATTTGTAAATTTTCTCCAGTCTGTGATTTACTTTTCATTCTCTTAACAGTAACTTTTGAACAGCAGATTTTTAAAAAAAAATTATGAACATGTGTGAATTGTACCAAATAATGGGACTCACTGTGGCATTTCCATACACAATTAGCTTGTTCCTTCATCATGTCCTTGCATCATGTCCCTCCACCTTCCACTCCCGTTCTCTCCCTTGCAGCATCTTTCCCAGTGCCAGTAATGTTGATGTCATCCTGAGGGAGCAGGGGTGGTGCACAAGCTATGTGCCTTTGGATATGTTTGCATGAGGTACCTCCTCTATTATTTTGAAGAACTCCATGACATAGGAGTTTTATTCACCAGTGAAAATAGCAAGCTTTTAGATTGTGAGGCATGGTTTCTTCCTTTGAAGGGCATGTGACAATGGTGTGCAATCATGTTCTGGTGGTGGCAGTGAAGATGAACAGACTATTCATTTCAGATGTTTCTGGTTTTAGTGGGACACAAGAATTCCTAAGTCATGGTGACAACAGCACAGTCGTTCACTAGAAACAAATGAGTCATACATTTGAAATATATAGCAGCATACATAGTTCCTTATACAGAATATTGAATGAATATTAATCTTTTTCTCAAAGAAAAAGTCTGAAGTAAATGTCAACTATATTGATGTGCATCTATTTTGGAAGATGATGCTTAAAATAAATGTTTAAATAGACAAAAATATCAATTTTCTTGAAGTGATTCTTTAAAAATCTTTAATTCTTTTTTATTGGAATAACTAGCAGAGAGTGACTCTTCTTAATTATGGTTTGTACTCTCATGAGGATAATAAATAAAACTTTCCAGCTGGCTCTCGAGAAAGGCCTATCCAAACCAGGCACTAAATAGATAATTTCTTTTTTTTTATTCAGAGATTGATCTATTAACTTGTTAAAATACTAATCTCATTTCAAGAAGAAATCAAAACATCTTACACCAGTACACTCAATTAAAAAAAATGAAACAGAGGATAGTTATGCAAGGGAAATATTGGCAGGAATCAACGTGCCCAGTGGTGCACTTGGTGTGTGCTATGGTTTTAATGGTTGTACCCCTGCACCCCAAAGGAAGACTTATATGCTGATAGTTCTCACCTCCAAGGTGATGATAATAGGAGATGGGACTTTTGGGGGATGAGTGGGTCATGAGGGTGGTCACAATTCAAATTTGTGACCTTATAAAAAAGAACCTGGAAATTTTCTCTGTACCTTTCACTATGTGACAACAAGGGGAGAAGGGGCCATCTGTAAACAGGAAGCAAGTTCTCTGCTGACATTCAATATGCTGGCACCTTGTTCTTGGACTTCTAGCCTCTGGAACTCTGAGAAATACATCACTGCTGTTTTGAAACCACACACTGTGGTGCTCTATTACAGTGGCTAGAATGGCTAAGACAGCATGCTACTCCTTGAATCCTATACACTTTGTAGATTTATGCCATACATCTGATACTAAGCTACCTATTAAACCATCTGATGTGGGAAGCATGATTAGGTAGGTGATTCATAGCATCTATAAAATTAAGTAACACAAATGCTGTTCAGGAGAAATACATTATTCCTGGTAGAAACTAGAAAGAAATTCCTAACCATATGCCCTAAAGAATGATAAGAACTGGATTTATGTGTACGATGAATTGCTTCAACTCTGCTTCATAAAAGCAGGTTCATGGGTCCTTTCATCAACAGGTGACAGTTCCTGTGATGAATGGGTAGGTAAGAGACTCTGCCTAACCTGCTGGCATTATTGGAAACACGCCCTGTATGGAACGTAGAACTAACCCATCTTTCCTACTTGCTTTATTTCAAGCACAGACAAGTCATTTTAAGCAACTTTACACCAGAATTATGGACATTAGATACCACTACCAAAGATAGGTGCCCATTTTTTTCCTTCACCAGAAGAAGCAATCCCCACAGAGAACTGAAGATAGAGCAACATCTTCCAAATACATATTTTCAGACATGTTCATAAGTGTTAGATTTACAGTAATTCTGTAGCAAATTGCAATTAAAACTGCTATGTGTAACTTAACAAAGTAAAATAAGTTTATTTTGCTGCTGAACTGTTCAGAATGTTTGAAATATTTACACACAAGATTAATTTGAGAGAGGCATATGTGGAATTTAGAGTTTTCCAAACTTGTGTTACAAAAGAAATCCTCCTCTTTGCAGAGGATCTCATGAGCTATTTCAAGAAATACTCTTGAGATCTCCCACATTCTTTTATTCTGCACTCTGAATTTGGATTTATTCCAACATTGACTCAAAATCAATCCTATAAAGAGAGAGTTACATGCATTCTGACACCGATATGTATGCAACACTTCCAGCCCCTCTTTGGCACTGACTACTGTTAAAATAACAATGAGATGTATTAGCTTGATGGGATTTTAAAGAAATAACTTCTGAAATACTATTTGTTTTTTATGTTCTGACCTCAAGTGTATGCCATAAATTTCTTTAAAGATCATGTTCTACCTGATCTTTTCCTTCTATGTCAGGGAAAGGACTTTGGCCAAAAGTAATAAAATCTGATCAAAGAAAATAGAGAAAGTGATTTAAGTTTCATATGCTGCTATTTTCTAATGAAAAGTATTAATACAAAGAGTTCAGAGACACTTAGAGACATATTGACAACTAGATTCCTAAACAAATGCCCTCAATTGTACAGGAGTACAATGGGAAGAGAAATAATTAACTTTGTACTAGGACAACTATATGTAAGTAATGCAGCTGATTAGATCAGGAAAAAAATGAAGGAAAAGAGAAAACCAAAACCAAAACTGAGACATAACAAGTTCTGGAAAACACACAGAGAAAGTGGAACTGGCATACTGGTGTGAGTGCTAAGTGCATGTATACACTGAAAAGCAGTTTGAATATTTTTCAATAGTTAAACATATGTTTAGGATATACATATAAAATATGAATAGGATATTTCTCTCAATTATTTGTACAGTAAGATTAAAATGTTGTGAAAATTTTATTTTATCATATTTGTATTTGAATTGCAAGAAATTTGTCATGAAAATAAATAAATACAATCATCCTGATTTTCATATCAAAAATGAATCTTGTTTATGCATATGAATATACTTAAAGTGACTATAGATGAAAGTCATCCTTATATTTGGTTTGTGACTCATTTTGTTAGTACTTTCTCCTCCTATTTATAGATTTTAATCGTTTGACTCCAGACTTATATTTTTACCTGCTGAAACCATCTCAACTTAGATGTTTATGAGCATCTCATACCATATTTTGAGCCAGAATACCCAGTTGATCCATTACAGTAAGAATTCCATTCTTTCATATGCTTAAACCAAACTCTTGAAACGGTCTGTTTCCCCCCTTTGTTTTATTCCATTCATCTAATCTGGTAGCAAATTTTGTCAGCTTTAGCAATAATATATATCCAGAATCTTTCTACTTTTACACCTTCTACTGCAACCATCCCAGTGAAAGTCATCATGGTTCTCTGCTTGGATTCCATTAATCACCCCTGTCCAACACCCTGCCTTCAGTTTCCCCTTCTGAAGTCTGTTTTTCACACAGATATCTGCTGCAGTCTGGCTGGGCACAAAATCACGAGCCACCACACACCTTGTAGATTCAAACAGCAACTCTTTATTCTCGAACTGTCACCGGCACTTTACACACACGTTCTGGGGAAATTCCATGTCCACTGGGCTCTGTATCCCAAAAAAACTCTCTGAATCCCGCACAAGAACTCAAGGGAACTCAAGGAGCGGGCGCGCCTGAGGCAGCAGGATACGCCCTATTCCCAGCAGGGTACACCTTAAACCTGGAACCGCCCTAAACCCAAGGAGCGGGATACTCCCTAATCCCAGCAGGATACACCCTAAACCTGGATCCGCCCTGGTCCTTGAGCAAGGTCACCTTAAATGCAATGTCACTGCAAATAACCTGGGCCATGCCATGCGTCATACCTACTTGGCAATGGCTCTCAGCAGATACCAGACTGACCATTTCAATGCCTAAGTTGACCACAGGGATTCTTCTTCCAAACCCTTCAATGTTTTTTTTTTTTTTTCTTTTTAAAAAATTTTTCTTTAAATTAGTTTGATATGACAGTAGAATGCATTTATGCACTTGGATATATCATACATAAAAGGAGTATAATTGCTCATTTTTCTGATTGTACATGTTATAGAATCACATCAGTCATGCAGTCATATATGTATATAAAGTAATAATGTCTGTTTCATTCTATGATCCTTCTTATCTCTACATCCTCTCCCATTCCTTCACTTCCCTCTACCTTATCTAAAGTAATTCTATTCTTCCCCAATTCCTCCAATGCTTTTCAGTCTTAATTAGTTGGTTATTAGTAACTGTTATGTGAACAAAACTCAAATAGTTATATAACATACATTACAGATTTAATATTTTCTCACCTAATGTCTTGACTGATGTTCCCTAGGTGAGGAGAGACCTGGATATTTCAAAGATCCAAAACCTTTTAATCTGAGGCTTTGTAACTTCATCATGAGGCTTCCAGATCTAAGATGCTGAAACTCAAATTATTTGTACGATGTAAATTGATCTAGGTAAAATAATGTGCCTGAAATTAAGAACTTAAACATAAGATGCCCATTAAAATATGGATAAAGCAGTAATCTGACTGTTACAGTTATGATGACTTACTTTTTCTTAAATATCTTCATTTTCTATATGTCTCCAGTTAGCATATGTTATTTTCATAACTTAGAAATATAATCAAACTTTTTGTGAAGGTATTGTAAGAAGAGGTGTCTAGTCTAATTCTCAGAGATTCAAAAGACTAAAGAAGAAGACTTGGCAAGAGGGAAAGAATTTTATCAATTTTAGAGTAAAACAAACAATTATTCCCTCATTTGAAGAGGTCAAGTCTAGAGAAACGACAGCAGCATAGGGCAGTGATGGTCTCCTTTCTGAGAACCTCAAGATTCATCCCATACATTTTTTTTTTCTTAAAGCCTGAGCAGAGAAATGCCCACTTTTCTACCCCAGGTTTTCAAGGGCAGTTTTCTTTCTCTGCTGCGGAGGATCAACCCTGCACCCACTTGTGGTCGGGATGACAAATCAGACTCACCCTCTCTAAATTGGGGTCACTTTGGTCTTCAGGGCCAATGAAAGCACAGAAGAGAGTCAGATAGGGTGGAGAAATTCACAGGGAGTTTATAAGAATTAGAAAGAAAGCCCATGGACTTTGCCTTCCTTTGTCTCCATTTCCAAATTGTTCAAAAGCAGAAGTCAAATATTTTTCCTGAATGCCTCCCACCCACACAATATGTTGTGGATATTTGTCAGCCTAATAAATAGAAACTACAAAAAAGGATACTTTAAATGGTTTTTGTTGTTTTATTAATTTTAATGTCTGAAGTAGAGGCCAAGGAGAACAAAAACAAAAACAGGAAAGGTGTCCTCCACCACAACAATCCCAACTCACTGAAAAGGCCTGCAGAGAAAGCTGGGCATGCTTATAGACTAGCTCCCTCTAACACCCTCACAGGCTCACCTGAGAAGATAAACCTAAACTCCAGAGTGTCACATCTACCTTGAAGGGACATAAAGAGTATTCATTGACCTGTATTCGTTCACAGAAAAAAAAAAAAAAGAAAGAAAAAAAGCGGGGGAGTGAGGTAGGGAAAGGGACGTGGCAAAGGTAGCTGAAGGATATTTTTCTGAGTATTAATCCAAAAAAAAGAATAAGATAAACTATTTTATACAATAGAAGAAGTCAAGCAGGAAACAAATTTAGGGAAAATGAGGATATATGAAAAGAAATAGCCAGAAAACAGGAACTGAGAGAATGTCTTGGAAAAAAAAAATTAATAATATAATTTGCAGAATTTAAAGTGAAATCAAAAGGTAGACCTGGAGAAATCAGCGAATAGTAGAATTCAGAAAGAAAATGAAAATGGACAGAGACCATACAACAGGTGTGGATGAAAGATGGGATCTGACAAAGATAGCAGGTCCACATTAAATTGTAGGACATTTCTGTAAAGGAAAGGAAGATTTGAATTTGAGCTTTAAGTGAGTTTATCTCCCCATGATATTCTAGCAAAACCAAAAGCCAAAAGCTAAAAACAAACAAACAACAACAACAACAACAAAAACAAAACAAAACAAAACATTGCTGTATGTATAAATGTGGCTGTATAATCAATGTGATCCTGCAATCTGTAAAACGTGGAAAAATAAGAATTCATACCCCATTTGAATCAAATGTATGATATGTCAAGATCATTGTATTGTCTTGAGCAACTAATAAAAAAAAGAAAAAAAAAAGAGTTACTTAATTTCAAAAGCACAAAAGTATTCTATAAGCACTCAGGATGCATAAATTTGTAACTTGAGAAAAATAAGAAGTCAAATTGAACCCAGAATTAATATTTATATGACATATTAGGCGCCAAAAGAAAATATAGATATCTAACCATGGGGATTATTCCACACCACTTACTTCTCACATAGTGTGATGAAGTCTTTTTATAAATACTAAAGAGTGATGTCTTGTTCTAGTTATTGATTTATTGCCTCTCATCTCCAAATTCACACTTGGTTGCTGGATTCATGAAATGGAAGTGGATCTTTTAAATATTTTTCTTTGCTAGTTGGCATGATGTCAACCTTTGTCAGGAGCAGGATGTGGACAATCATTTTCGAAAGAAGAGCTTTTACTCTCTAGTTGCTCTCTGCCTACTTGTAGGAGTCTTGCGGCATGGATGGGTTCTTCAATGATGTTCTTGTAAAGTAGTGTAGTAAACAACTTGCCTGGCTCCTCAGGAAATGTTGCAGGGAAAAGCCTCAGGTCAGACACCCCTGGCAAATAGCTATTTCTGTTCTTTTTCAGTCCAAAATACTGAAAGTTAAAGCAAGTTCCTCAGTCCAGCCCTGAGGGTTTAGTTGCTTCTTATATTTTCTATTCTCATATAATTTCTCTAAAAAAAAAAAAATCCACAGATTTCTTTGCCCTAATTTTTATTGGCCATTCCTTCATTACCCAATTCTCTGTTACAGTTGATCCTTCTTTATATTAAACTTTCCCTGTTGAAATATGCTTTTGGGGGGTATGGGGGATACCAGAGATTGAACTCAGGAACACTCAACCATTGAGCCATGTTCCCCAGCCTTATTTTGTATTTTATTTAGAGACAGAGTCTCACTGAATTGCTTAATGCCTTGCTGTTGCTGAGGCTGGCTTTGAACTCTTGATCCTTCTGTCTCAGCCTCTTGAGCTGCTGGGATTATAGGCATGTGCCAGGGAGCCGGGTCTCTATGTACTTTTTCTCTCCAAGTTCAGCAGTATTGCCAGAGATTCTTAGTCAATTTTTAAATGTAATTTAAATACAAAAATCTTCTCCTATTTTTTTCTTGTGTTTGTGTGTGCGCATATGTGTATGTGTGCATCGATTTGTTTGCAAATGAGAATATTGTAAATAAACAGGTTCTTCATGTCTTGCATTCTCATGGGATGTCTGTCATTTATATCGGTTCTTCCATGGTATTCCACTTCAGTCAGATAAAATAAAGAACATTCAGTAAGTTCCCAGTGATTAGAAACTCTGGGAAGAGGTAACAGAGATATTTGCACAGAAATACATCTGGAAGATACCTTGGAGTTCCTGTTTCTGTCCTAGATATAGGTTCTTTGCTCTCTTGTATCTTTGAGTGCTCATATTTTAAGATAATTAAATTCAAACCAGAGATTTCATATCCAGCCAGGTGTCTTTCACATATCTTGGTATGACAAAGTTATATTAAATATGCAATTATATATGTAACCTTTTGAGAGAAGAAAACAATTTTTGATATGCATTAACATGAATAAAAATATCTTGAGAATGGAGAAGCTAAGGAATAAAAAGATTGGTAGTGAACCTTGACATCATTTACATAGAGAATTAAGTTTAAATGATTGTAGCATGTATTTGTGTCCATTTGTTCAAAGCAAATTTATTGTCTATGATGTCAATTCTTCCCAAATTAGTTCATAAATTTAAGTTATTTACAGTTAAACTGCTGAAGGGATTCTTTGCTAATAGTTTAAATAGATTCCTTCTAGCAAATGTGCCAAGATAGCTTATAATTTTTGAAAAATGAAATTCATGAATAAGAAATTTTCCTGCAAAGTTATAAGATTATGATGATGGGACAGTAATTAAGATACCATGGTACTAGCACAAGTATAGATAAATATGTCAGTGGAACTGAGTGGAGAACCTGGAAATAGCCCAGGTATTTGGAAGTGTAATGTGAAAATATCTACTAACTGGTGGCATGGGGAGAAGGGTGATCCACCAGGACAAGGGAGAAAGGGGAATAACCACTGCACAGCACATACAAAACCAAATTCCAGACAATTGAAGGAACAGCAACCAAATCCTGCAAACATTTTGAAAGAAAACATGAAGCTATATGATAAGAAATAGCCATAAAAGAGGAACTGAGATAGTGTCTTGGAAAGAATTTTTTTTTAAGTAACGTAATTGCAAAATTTGAAGTTCTGGGCCTTCCAGGCAACCCCTGTGGTTTCAATGTTCCCCAATTCTTCCCAAACCCTGTGCTATAATAATATGATCTCTTCCTTTGTATCCCCTGGGCTTAATGATGTTGGTTGCTTTCTATTGATATTAATCCTTAGATTACCTCTTTATTGCTGCTTGGCTTTTTACTTCTTCTGTCATCTCCATAACAAATTCTTCATATTAAATTCTGTAAACATAATACATTTGAATGATTTTTGAGCTAGTTGATATACAAACACATGCACAAACACACACACACACCTCTTTCAGCCTTTAGCTTAAAAAAGATTTTAAAAACACGCTACATAACCATATACTGAATGGAAGAATGAATGTTCCTCATAAGTTGTTAACTCAAAGAAGGAGAGTTGATATGCTAATATAGCTCATTACAAAAATCAAACCATATGTGTGTGTCTAAATACATTTATATGATTACCATAACAACTGTCCTCGTAGGGAAAAAATGATATGAAAAAATATCTCCTAGGAAGAAAGGTTATCCCTGTTAAACTGAAGGAAGAAATGTGTGACTTGAGGGAAGGGGTGCTATAAATTTTACTCTATTTACAACTATGTTGTTTGGATTTTTCTTTCTCCTGTCATATCCCACATTTGTAATCTCAAAAAAATTAAGAACAGATAATAAAATATGTACATTTTTATTTGTAACAGAAAGTGTCTGAAAGCAAAGACAATTCTGCTGTAATGCTTGCTTTGAAATGAAAATCTGTTGCAACATGATTAGAAAATTTGAGCATGCATCTTTGCTGATTTGTAGTTCTGTCAGAGAAAAACAGCAGGTGCTTTTTTAAAACTGCACCCTTTGTGAACTGAAAACCTGAATGGTGTTGTTATGCACAAAGTGTGAGCTCATGCACACACATGTGCACACACTTCTCTTATACTCCTTCCATTGTTCTTAGTTCACATATGTTATCGTGGACTATGACATCCACATATATGTACATGATATTATAATTTTTCTGTCTGACTGAAGATAATTCTTCTAACACTTCATCATAACTATAATCTGCAATACTTCCACAGTCTATTTCCACAAATTTCAGGCCTATTTCAATGCAAACCCTATATTTAGTTTAGTACTTATGGATGTCTTAATCATGCAATGTGTAAAAATGTGCTTCCATTTTTATTAGGCTCTAATTTTTTTTTCTTGTGGGTAATTATGAAATTTTTGGTTGTTGTGCCCTAATCTTATTTTTCTCAGAAATCCTGTGATTTGTATTGCATACTTTTTTTTATAGTATGGTGATTTTTAGTCGCCCAAATGTGATATTACAACAGAACTGACTAAAATGTACTAAAATGTTAATAGTGTCTCTGAATGGTAACTTGTTTGTTGCTTATCTATAGTTTCTATTTTTTAAACATGTTTATGTATCAATAACTTCATTAAGTAACAGTTTCAAAGATGAGATAATAATTAAAGATAATCACAGCTCTTTGAGATAAAAGGCTGAGGCTATTCTGTCATGCACCGCATATTCACTGGAGATGCAGAAAATTAATTACCCTCTAGTCTACCTAAAAGGTACAATCACTTAAGCTCTTTCTAGAAGACAGAGGCAAGGTCTCACAGCAACAGCTGGCAGCTTCTTCTGTAAGTGCTTAGGAGAATAGAGAAGACGTGATGCTTATGCAGTAAACATCTGCTCTTGAATTGGATTGCAAACATTTGAAAGTTAACTGGATTGAGATCCAGATATACATAACAAGCCCAAATTCAGTGCTTACTGACTTTGGAGCTTTCATTAGGTAGAATACCCTGATCCTTCATGAAATAGGGTCTTTGAAGAGGCTACCAACTTAAACACATTGTGAATTTCAAAACTAGGAGAGATAAAATACTCTTTCTGATAAGCTCTGACTTTTGAACTTCCATCCACTTTTCCAGAGTGAACTTTCATCCTTTATCACCTCTCCTTACCTGCTTTTCCTTTCCAAGGCACACTCTTATTTTCGTTTTATTTTAAAATATTTTCTATTTTTTGATGCTCAGTTACTCTGGCTACAGTCAAACTGCACTGTGAGTCTTTGATTTGGGGGACAAGTCCTCCCTTTCCTCCCCCACACGCCCTTTTTGGGATGGTGTCCAGTGAACTCTGAACTTGTTCTTGATTCTTGTTTTTCCTGTCTGTACAGAATCTGCTGCTGGCTGGGCTCTCTCTGGAGCTTTGTCTCTAGCTGTTCCTGACAGAGGCTTGTGCTGTGCAGCACATCTCGTCCTCTTTGTTCAGCCTCTGGCTTCAACCACTGAATCCCAAATACTCTCCAGCTGGGAATCAGAGGAGGGCAGGAATGAAGAACCCAGAAGCCCAACAGGATGTTTCCGTTTCCCAGGGTGTTCGCATGATGTTTTACATGATGAAGCCCAATGAAACTTCCTTCCAAACTCCAGAAGAGGTGCCTGATTACGTAAAAAAGGTGAGACTATACTGAAAGAAGCAATCTTGATCTTTTCTTAATAAGAAAGAAGTAAGGTCAACATATCCTGGGGATTTGTTCTCTTTCATTCTTCAAATTATTATATTCCAATAAAAATAATTCAATTTCTTGAAGGCATAAAGCAAAAGAAGAATTTCTACTTGAATTGAATTCTCATACAATATCCATTTTTGTCTATAAATCCCCTCCTTTATATGTTACTCTAGAATATGATAAAAAATTTAAAAGTTTTCCTAGACACCATGGCATTGTGCTTTTAGCAGTTAAAAACTCAGTGTCAAACAGTTACACCACGTCAATAAACTTTGTAAAAAAAATTTATTTTAAAATGTTTAACTTGCTCACCACCTCCAATGAAGTATTACCTCTTTAATTAGGTAGAATTGTGCAGAATGAAGAATATGCAGCAGCTTGACTCAGTCCAACTCTGACTTCCTAGATTTGAACTTGAACCAAGTTTTCTTTGAAACTCTCAAGTATTCAGAGGCACTTTTCACTTTTGGTTCCTGGCTATGATTGGAAGTGGAAATATCCAGAATTAGAACTTGAATATTGAAGTTCCCCACCCTGTCAAGTAGTTCCTACCACACTTGCTAGTTTAAGCCAGGAATAGAAAAAAAGATGACATCAGAGAGTATGTTCTCCAAAGTTCAGTTTAGAAAACTTCACAACTCATGATCAGCCTCCAAATGAGTGAAACCCATATTGTTTTCAAAATTCAATATTGCTTTTTCTTTTTTATGTTTAAAGAGAATTGTGTTACTCATCTTCATAAATCATTATTTATATTATAATGTCAAACAAAATCTAATATTTATTCATCAATACTACAGCCTTAATGGTATAAAATAAAACAAAATAGATATTATTATTGCATAAAATAAAATTAAAACTGAAGGTATGAAACTTTGGTGGTGTTTTGAACAAGATGGAAAATTACCTTATTCTCTAAGACTCTCAGAAGAAAATTGTTTTTACTCTTTCAATTTCATCATTAGAAGTAATTCTTATATATATATAACTAGAAACAGGTTTATTCTTAAGGAAATCCTCTTAAAGTGAGTCTCACTCAGTCATAGGTATATGATAAACTTCTGGTTACTTAACTTATTTTAAATGTATTTTCTGGAACTTGGTATGTGTCCTTCCTACTTTTATTATTTTCCTGGCACAATTATTATAGTTGTGTCTATAGTTATATTTAATTTTCAAATTTGATGTTAGAATTTGACCACAGATTTAGTGTATGCCATAAATACACTAGATCTCTTTGCCCATCAAATGGGAAAAGATCTTCTAAAATAGGTCTGTGCACATCTCCTGCTGGGTCTCCCAATTATGGAAGGACTAATCAGAAAGTATGGAAGAATTTCATTATCAAACACTTTATCATTATCAAAGCCTTTCTTCTTTGTAATTTCCTTTCCAGGCTACTCCATTTTTCATTTCCTTTATGCTGCTTGAACTGGTCATCAGCTGGGTTTGCAAAGGGAAGCCATTAAGTCGCGTGGATGATGTTTTAACATCCTTATCGGCTGGTATTCTGTCTCGGCTTCCAAGGTAAGTTAGATGGTTTAGCAACAATAATTTTTTAAAAATAAATAAAACACCAATAACAACAAAAAACAAACAAACAAAACCCCTTAGCATCTCCAAGAGTGAAGAGAAAGGTACCTATTATATGGGAACTTGCTTAATTCCATGTATTTCCCCAAAGAATTCAGCTCCTGTCATTATTTACATTTTTGCCATTGTTTTTCTTGGTATTTTTTTAAAAATCTAGAACATAATTTATCTTGATTTCTGAGTTTCTTGGCACACCCTTAAATTTTGCACTTGCATTACTGTAGTTCAAGCCCTAAGTCATATTCTGATTTTCTATTGAAAATTTTATTTTGCTCTAGCATAATTCACACAGATAGCTCCCTGAGCTGCAGCATTCCCCAGGCAAGTCATATAAGGGTCTGGACTATTACAAAGTCTCAAAGTCCTACCTCTAGTATGACCCCTTTGGCAGCCAAATATGTCTATCATCTGGATCTAATAGAAATGCTTCACTGGTTCTGAATTGCTCTGAGAATAAAGTACAAATCCTAAACAACAGAGGGCTTTTTCTTTCTGTCCTTGCTTTTGGTCCCTCCATTTTCCTGCCCCTTAGTCATCTTTGTTCTTTCATGCTGTGCTATGTGGCTTGGCCAGCACACCACAGGTGCTTTGTTTTGCCTGCAAAGCCATCCATGTGGCCACCTCCAATTCATTTCTTTTTTCTAAACAAAAGTCACTCTCTTCATTCTCCTCAACAAGCCTCATCCATTTTCCAACCTTCTCTTAGGCAGCACTTCACTATTGTCCCATGAACTCTCATGATCACCCCAGATTGTTCCCATGAACTCCGGGGCAGGTGCAGGATCACCCCAGGTGCAGGATCATGGCCTGTTTTCCTCCAGCCCTCCCTGCTCACTTGCATACAACTTGAGAATGAGAGGTGTACTTATCTCATAGTTTCATTTCATATGCCTGGAATGGTGCCTGGTATGTGATAAAAGTTTAGAAAATAATATTCTTAGTGTGTCATGTTGATGATAAAATTGGACAATGAAAGGAGTAAGTAGTAGTAAATAATAAGTGACCTGCTTTATAGAAAGAGTAACTAGTGATGTATTAGGGGAACCCTAATGAATGAAGGGCATTTTCACTGCATAAGGATTAACCAAAGAAGCAGAGGTGAAGCAGTCCTCAGAAGCCTGTACTCTGGGCTGCTGAGGAATGTTCTCATTTCAACCTCCCAGGCCTTGCTGCTTTTACTGTTTTAAGAGCTTTACTTCTGACCAGTGCTCATTGCTTTGGAATGTTTCTATGAACCACACACTGGGAAACTAAGGTGGATTTAAAAAAAAAAAAATGTCAGTACAATTTTAATGTATTTGAGAAAAGGTGAAGTGACTTCATATAATTTCATAATATAGTCTAGATAGAAGTTTGATCTTAAAACATCTCTCAAGTGTTACTCTGAAAAAAGTAGGTTAGGTATATATAGTACTAGTAATAATTTTAGTAATAATGACTCTGAAAAATCATTGTTACGGTTGAACATTGCAGCTGGAATCAGAGGAAGATAGTCCAGTTATTTGCAGCTAATTCCCAGCTTACCTTAAGGATAGATTTAAAATTATAGACAATTTCCTCCATTACACATCTCCTGGGAACATAAGTGAACATATATGTGTTCAGTATACTCAGGGATATGGAGATTTGAAGGTAGATTTATTTATTTTAAAAATTCAATTTGTGCCAGGCGTGGAGGTGACATGCCTGTGATCCTAGCGGCTTGGGAGCCTGAGGTAGGAGGATCAGAAATTCAAGGTCAGCCTCAGCAATTTAGTGAGGTCCCAAGCAATGTAGCAAGATCCTGTCTCAAAATAAAAAATAAAAAGGGCTTGGGATGTGGCTTAGTGGTTCAATTCTTAGTAGCCACCCCCACCCCCCCAAAAAAAATCACATTTGTTACTGTAACTTATTCTGAAAACAATTAAGTGTATAGGTTATTGGAAATCAGAAGATTGATCAACTATAAAAATCACTTGATAACTGGAAGGTGCAATTGCAACCCAGCAGGTGCAATTATGGGTCACATATTTTACTGATTTGAAGTAAAAATGTTAAGAGCATAGAGAGGCAGTAAAGTGAATGAATTCAGCATTTCTTTTACTTTTTCAAGTTTGACTTTCACTGCAAATGAAATTAGATTGTTCTCTTTTCATAGCATTGTAACTAGTATAAGCAACATCGTATCCTCAGTACAATATTTCTGCTTAGCAGAAAAGATACAGAACTATAAAAAAGTAAAACAAAAATCAAATACATACTTTTATAAAAACACACACAAAAAGGGAACACACTAATTCCATCCTCTACACCTGACAAAGAAATGGAGGGGTGGCGGGGTGGGGGAGGGGAGGAAGAAGGAAACAGAATGAAAGAAAGAAACCAAAACAAAAACAAACCCACCTGTCCTTCAGGGACAGAACATGAAGTTCTCTTTCTTTATCCACTACTCCTAACACTCCTTAAGCTAACACAAACTGTTAACTCCAGTACCCTTTAAAGAGAAAGGTAAAAGGTTATGAACTTGAATTTGGCGAATATTTTCAATAGCTGTATCTCAAAAATGAACAGCAAGTGCTCCCCCACCCCCCACCATATAAAGGGCAATGTGTGTAGTTTTCGATTTTGCAAAGAATTTCATCTTCTATAACCTTTTACCTGAAAGATAGAGGAAAGCAAATTATCTGAAAGTGAAATATAAAAATACTTTCTTCTCTTTTTATTTTTGTACTATCAGACAAAGACAAGGTATAAGCAGAAATGGAAAGCTGATTCTCAGGGTCCACCCCACTCAATCCTTTTTCGGGGCGTGGGGGGCGGGAATATGAAGGGGAAGTTGACATCAACTCTTACAATAGTATTTCAGCTGAAGCCACTGCATCAAGGGGAATCCCTGTGCAAATCATTAACAGCCGAGGGTTAGATTAACACAGCATTGATCACATCCTCTCCAAGGGACTAATTTCATTTTCTACGCTAGCAACAAGAGTTTGCCACATCCTTAAAATATGTAATTGCTAGAAAAAAATGACTATACCATTCACTTGTGAAAAGCTGTGCTTTGGATAATAATTGTAAGTAGATATGTGGCTCCTGAAAAAAAAAAAAAAAAAAAAAAAGGGGAAAT
>NW_025999905.1:7841389-7937653 GCF_001458135.2 Marmota marmota marmota | reverse complement strand
AAAAAAAAAAAAAAAAAAAAAAAAGAAGTGGAAATCAAAGTGAACATGTTTTTCCGCTTCGCCATTCATAGAATGGAAATGTTGTATGCAGACTTTGAGGAAAAGCAATGTTTATTTGAAGATCTCAATTAAATGATTACATAAAATTTGAAGTGTCTTAAAGATTGATAGCGAACTTATCACATTCATAAAAAAAGAAACATGCTGCACTTTTCAAATATTTATATAAGAAAAAATATTAACCATGGACAAGATTATATCTTGTTTACAAGCCTGTCGGACAGACCATGATCTGTAATAAAAGTCCATATGTCCCAAGAACCAGATTCTGGGTATTCCTCCATTTGTTTTGCACTTCTGAAACCTGGTAGGAAGACTTCTTAATCCGAATTTTGTCCTGAATTTATAAATAGATATTTTTATTTATCATATTTAAACACAATTTATCATGGAAATAATCTGCTTTTCTGTCATAATTTACAAGTATAAAAATTAAATTTGATTTAACAAAATAGATACAAAATTTATTTTTAAAAATGCTATCTAAAACTTGTGGCATATTTTGCTACTGACTTAAATGTTAACGAGTGAAAAATAATCGCATCTTTTTTTTTTTTTCCTTCTTGTTTAACCAGAACTCAATTTCCAATCCTTCATTAGAGAACCAGGACCTCAATTTGTTACTTCCTTCCAATGTTTCTGCTTCCATAAATTGCATCCTCCCCAGAGAAGCTTTATTCCCGATATAAATATCTACAGTATGTTTGTTTTTAATGGGTTCATTTATTCTGTTGAAACAGCAGATTATAAATCAAATTGCAATAGGTTGGAGGGATAATTTAAGTAGGTAAATTTTCAAATAAGTTGGGGACACTCCACTTTTAATATGTATGGGTCGCTGCCAATTTTTAGTATGGAGCTAGCTCCCGCAATGTTCAACCATACATATGCACAGTTTTACTGACCACGCTTGCTATGGAATTTTCCATTCCTGACAAAAACATTTCAGTTCATTAAAAAAAAAAAAAAAAAGGAGGAAATTAAACTACTTTGAAATACTTTTGTCTCCTTAGGGTGGGGCTGGGAAAAAAGAAAAATCGAATACGAGGTTTTTATACACATTAGCCATAAGGGGCATTACTACTTTTGGCAACATTAGACTAACAAATGAGTGTTTATCATTTTGGATGATGAATTTAATAAACAGTATTCACTTTTCCAATCAGAGATAAGTGAATGAAGGTAATGTTTAGAATAGCACCTTATTATTAATATTAAATGATTATTTGCTCAAAGAATAATTTTAAATACTTTTAAAACACCATATAAGGAAAATTTCACTTAAAATTTTTTTTGGTTTGTTGGTTACATTTTCTGGGAAGAATACCTCATTTCCTCTTAATTTTTATATTAGATGACTTATAAATAGACTTTTTTATGAATTATGTAACTTTAAAGATTATTGTGAGACTAACCTCTATGCAGCCTTCTTTGCTTATTCAATAGAGTAATACATTTTCCTGTAAAGAATATAGTAAATTTACTTTTTCCAAAAATTTACCTCATTGTGTTTATAAAAGTTTATAATTTTATGGTTATTAAAAAAAAACTATATGTGAATATTTTAGAATTGTAATATAATTTAGCAGTAAGAAATCACTGTACACATTTTATCTGTTTTCGGGAGATCGAAGTTTTATTATCTATCTTACTATTACTGAGCAAAAATCAATATTCCACTAGATGGAGCAAAAGTGGCAGTAGCTTTACAGAAAGGCAGTACAAGTTTTTGGGTCAGTTTTAAGAGATTTTGAAATAAATATATAATAAAATTTCTCAGAAAAATATATGTATATAATTATATGGACATATGCATATATTTCAAAATATTTATTCATACTTATTTATCTATTACTAGTGTTTTTTAAAGAATCTTTTTAATTGGTCCCATTAAATATTCATTTATTTTCTAGCTTACAAGACAAGGCTATTAAAAATAAAAATGTCTAATTTATTTCTATGCCTTTTGCATAATCTGGCTAAATCAGGCAGTAAACACAATTATGATCATAGTTATTAAGTAGTATAAATTGTTGGATGCCTTGAAGTCTGGAAACATAATTCTTACTCTTGAGAGTTGCTTTGAAATGCTAACCATTTGCAATGGGAGCATCACATTAAGTTTCACTTGCTTTTCTTACTGATTAGAGTTTGAGAGTGTCTGAGAACTAGATAATATTAGGGCTCATTTATCCTAATGTTCTCATATCCTAAATTAAACCCCAAAGTACTGAAAATCTGAATGACATGTTCAGTGTCACATTTCTACTGTTGGTAATGATGGATTCAGGCTGAGGTGACTTTCAAAACTAATAGTTTGAAACTCTCAACTCCCAAATAATATTTATTTCAACTTTATTGAATATTTTTAATCTCATCATGATAAATGAACTTTATCTGAAAACCCAGGTCATTACTAAATAGCGACTTTGTACCATACTAATTAGCTTTTTACAGTAACTGAACTTTGACAGGACAAAGTTTTAGTAATGAGAGAAAACATTATGTAAAACACATAAAGAATCATCACACTAGTTAGATAAGTGAGTTACATTTCATTTGCCAAAAGACATTATCTCTGATCCAAGACTACCTCTATTTGGGGAGTGGGGGGAATCTATGAAGAAATAGGACAATGGGAGAAGAGCCTATTTTGATTTCAAATGTCTCTTTATATTGAGATCATTTTGGGGGCTCACATCCAAACAATGCATAAAGAGTATTTAGTATTTGTAATTCCAAGAGCCTGTGCTACCCAATATTCAATCTTTGTGTGATATAGTAAGCTCATTATATATATACACTTGTGTTTTACATGCCTTTTCTCACAGGAAGGGGTTTAGAGAGTTCAAGTTTGAATTCCAGAGTACAGAGTCATACATAGGGTTTTAGGGTGGATAAAGGAGCAGAGGAATTAGAAAGAGAAAAAAAGGAAGGAGTTTTGGCTTTGATTCAGGGTCTGGTGGGAACAGTTTTGAGAATGTAGGTGCTATTTCCTGCAATGAAGGACTTTTCAGAGATTTATAATCATTTCCAAGCTATATCACTTTGGTGAATTGTCTTTAATTGTGGGCACTGCCTGGTTAGTCTTTCACATGAATAATGGAACAGTATCATATTCATCTTGCTGATAGAAAGGAGGGAATACAACTCCCACAGCTTCTCCCCTCTTTCCCTCACCTTGAAGAAAGTTTGTTTCATGCTAAAGTGTGAAAAAAAAAGGCTTGACTATACTATGTCAGACATATTTCAACTAGATTTGTGTCAACCCTAATAAGTCAGTTGACAGAGTAATAAATTGGGTGACTGCTCAAGGTCTGGCACCTGTACAGGAAATAAATAATTTCAGTTGCAAGCAGGTTCTATTTACTTTATGAAAGAAAGTTTTTTCAAGGACCCTCTTTTATTGAGATCTTGGTACCATAATGCATATTTTAGTTGTCATTGGAATTCACAAAGGACATAGAAAAAAAATTTTAAATAATATACATAAGAGAACCCCATGAGGCAGGTGATTATGTTTGCCCCGTTCATCATGCTATGCCTGAAACTTAGTGGACTCGTAATATGGGTTATTTGAATGACTGAATGAATCCATGGATGAGTCTGCTTCAATACCATGTACTGAACTGTACATAACAATCTGTAGATATTTCAACTCTCTGTTGCATTTTCTAGGTTTTAATTTTTCTTTTTTGATTCATTGTTTTATTTAACACTGATTATCAGGTGTGGATAATTTTGCTCTCCAGGAAACATTTGACAATGTCTGGAAATGATTTTGATTGTCATAAATGATGTGGGAAATGATGCTACTGAAATTAGTGGATAGAAAACAGGGATAAGGCATACATTCTATAATGCACAGGACAGGCCCTCATACCAAGGGATTATCTGACCTTAAATGGCAACAGTTTCAAGAGTGAGAATCCCTTCTTTAGAGAAATTATTAGGTTGAACTATATAAAGCTGACAATATTTATAATTTTTTGACTAAAACATTAATTTTATATGGGTAATGCTCCAATAATTGCAATTTAGAGCAATTTTAAGATTTCACAGTTGGAGGAAATGTTTGTGCAAGACAGTGTCATACAGCAAGAATTCTCATGACCAAATGTCAATAGCATACAAATGTCAATAGCCTCAGTAATACATGGAGATACCAACTAAGCTAACAGTCTTGAAGATAAAATTTATTCTATTCCTCACCTTGACAGATATCTTTGATAAAAAACTTGGAAGGCAGTCATTAAATTTCCAGCTCTTAGATTTCTCAGAGTTCCATACGCAGTGGGAGAACATGACTCAGGGTGTTCCCTGGCCCGTGAAGGATCACTCATGCATAGGAACTCCAGACTTCTTGTCCCAATTCTGCTTGTCTACATGTCCCAAAACAACCACTCTTGGCAACATAGTGAGGTCTAGGGATTGACACTTGTGGAGGTCTACCCTCAGCAAGACTTTATGAGAAAGAGTCCCATGGAAGGACTGAAAGCTACTTTATCAGGGGATTGTGGTATATTCAGAGCATTGCTCAGGTTGGGATTGCGTTAAGCAAGATCAATTTTCTTGGGTTACGGACTTCACTCAGGAGCAAAACTTACAGCTATGTAATCTAAAATTTCAAATTGAGTTTTAACATATGATGATGTATAATCCTGCTCAAAATGGTAACTACTTGACATTTTATGAGTTATGCATATTAATGTCATTGTGAAGTCACCTAATATTTTGGTTTGCAGATTAAATGATAATAACTTGAAACAAAGTATATGAGGTTATTTTAAATATAGTGAATCATGATTAAATTCCATCATAATTGAACTCAAGAATAAAGTTAAGAATAAAGGCTAAGATCTCCAAATGACTCAGAAACATGCTAATTCATAGAAACTGGACCTATAAAGGAAAATACTATTAAAATGAAGAATTTTAATAATATAATCTGAGCTTATGGTTTGATTTTTCTCTGAAATTATAATATTTAAGAAATTTCACAGAAAGTTGAAAACCAAATTTGTTGTTGACTTATAACTAAACTTTATGAGATAGAACGACCACTTTTGCTCAAGAGCTTTTGATTAATAACAATAAAAAGAAAAGGAAAAGACAATTCACTCAAGTTTATAAAAATGATAATAAAGCAAATGGTTATGTCAAATCTAATATTGAATTTGATTACAGAAATTTTGATCACAGAAAATTTTTTAAAATGCTATATGAAATTAATGTATATTATGTATGTTTTTGAAAGTTATTTAAATAAAACATTTAATAGAATAGATGGCAAGGCATAGTCTGTTATTCAGATTTTTTATTATTCAGTTTTAAAACAATTATTTTAACTATGCTTATACATCTATTTTAACTATATTTGTATACCTCTATATTTGTATTATACCTCTATATTTATATATATCTAACATTCTGAAAGCTCTAATTTTTCTTCCATAAGTGAGATATTAAAATACTGTAAGAATCCAATATGTGATACTAAACATAATCTACAAAACCCTAACTATGTATGAAAGAGAGGAAGGAGGGAGGAGAGGAGAGAGAACAGAATTAGAAATAAGCTATTTTAATCTGAATGTAAATGTTATAAATCAACATATTTGAAGGCAGCAGGAAATTTGCAGATGTCTTAAAAATATGCCCTATATTTTTCTGCCCTTTATACTTCCTTTATAAGCCATGTTTACTGTGTTCTTCATTAAAATTTAGAAATGAAAATCACAAAAAAATTAATTGTTTTGTATATTTTATAGGGGTTTCATGAAAAAAGTATTTTAAAGGACATGAGAAAGGAATGATCTCCTGAATTCCATGAAATTTTAGAGTACAAACAACTAGCATCCATAGTGGCTATGAAACAGAAGGCAATATCATGAGAATCATTTTGATACTATGTAGTAAGCCTGTAAAAGTAATGAAATAGCAGGAAGAAGCAGCATAATGAAATAGTTTAATTTTTACATATGCTATATAAACTGGAAAACATTTTCTGGAATATTTAGCAAAATTGAGTATCTAAAGTGAGGTATAATCCTTGCTTGTCACTCTTATTTTCCAGCCTGTTTTTCAGGAGCATTGAAGTGACCAGTTACATTTATATCTGGGAGAACTATAGGTTCTTCAGTTTGCCTTGGGATTCTCCATGGACTTGGTATCTCACCTTTTTAGGAGTAGACTTTGCCTACTACTGGTTTCATCGCATGGCCCATGGTAAGTACAAATAAGAGTTACTGTTAACTTTTGCTCAAGTGCTTTTGATAAATAGCAGGCATTCATTAAGTATTTATTGAATGAATAAACAAATAAAACTAATAATAAAAATTTAAAATTTAAGTGGAGACAATCTGAAGCCATTTTTCAAGAAAATATATAAAATTTTTACAAGTACATTTTCCTTATGATTCTAATTTTTAAAAAAGTTTAGAAAATGATGGTTATGCATAATTTTTCAATGGGTTGGCTTCCACTGTTTTATTACATTATGCTTTGTAGACTACAGACGATTGCTCAGAATGTCAAACTTCTCAATTATGAGGGGTCACTTAGTAAAGTTGTACTGCAGCAAGAAATTCTAGGTAACATGTGCTGTCAGAGTGAGCTTGATTCAATTTCTTGGCAGTATTTCCGCATTACAAATGAAAATGCAATCAGCTAGGCATTGACCATAACGCACTTCAGTGTTACTGTAGTTTAGCAAAAATTCTCATTTAATACAAAGCCCTCTTACTGCACTGGTTCAATGATTTTGCCTTTTGGGATTCTTAGCTGTACCTTCCAAAGAAATATTTTGCTTTGAAAAGGGAAATGGAAAAGCAAGAACCAGGTCTGGGTCTGAATTTCTATAGGGATAAGTGGGAGTTAAGGATGATTGTAGAACTAAGGTGAGCAAGTGGTCTCTGTGGAGAGCTAAGGCATGCCAAAGTAGTTCTGAGGGGAACCGCGGGAAAGTACTAATTTTGCAAAACTACTGAAGAACAGAACTCAGGATTCCAGTGGGTGGTTGGGTTGAGTAGGTGGGGAGGAAGGAAGGAAGAGGAAGAAACCTGGAATAATCATAAAAAATAGATGGGAGATGGAATGAAGAGACCCGGATCAGGGTTATGTGTGTAGGAGTACATGCGACCACATATCCTTCCCAAGGAAAGGAGAAGGAAATAGGAGGAGTGCGGCTGAGTGTTATACATAAGGCTGATGAACCTTAAATATAACATTTAAGTACTTTAAACATGTGCATTTAATGGAATTACAAGAAGCGCTAATTCGCTGAAACAATTCAAGGTAAATATAAGCTAGAAAAAGAACCTTTGTCTTTGAAAATAAGAGGTTAGCTCCTGACATCATTTCCCTTTGTATAAATGCAAGAAAATACACCCAAGTCCAACAGGATTAACAATAAAAATGGTTTATGTAGTAATCTATTTGGTTTTTATTGCAGAGCTGTAGTTTTCTTCATAAAATGAACTCATTGGCAATCTTCCTCATATTCTATGCAACAAATGGGTACTCCAGAAAGACTTCACATTGTATTATTTAACAGGAACCTTCTAATAGCACACTGTCCTGTACAGATGTGTTTGTTTGGAAAATCTGCAAATTTGCTTAGTCTTTGAAAGCCCATTATAACAGGAAACAAAGACCCAACAAATTATTCCCAAATATAAAACTTTTAACAAATATGTTGATTGTAAGTGCTCTTACTTAGGAAGAGCAATAAAATAAAATAACATATTAAAAATGTGGAATCAAGGTTATTTAAAGTATGCTTCCTATTAGAATATTTTGAACTGAATCCAGTGAAGGAGGCAGGCATTTAAAAAAATTTTTTTTGAAAACCTTCTGGAAAAACACTCACAACCTTGAGGCTATGGAGCCTAATCATAAGTTCAAAGACTTTTGACTTGTAATGGAAAGCTGGTAGGAAAAAAATAAATTAGGTAGTTAAATTTTCAGCCTTCAACATGATAGTTGATTTTTAAATTTTACATGCAAATAATAATGAAACATATTAAAGGAGGTTATTAAAAATCTATAAATACAAAAAATAAGAAAATCTTACAATATCAGATTTCGTGAGTCTCCAGGATTACTGAGTCCAAACTGAATAACTGGTCAGATTTATTCAACTGAAAAAGTTTCAACAGATCCCAAATCCAAATGTCATCTTAAAATATAGCAAGAAAAAAAAAATAAGACATTTTCTGCTTACCATATAACTTTTCTTCTACTACTCTCAATGAAATGATAAAATAAAAACATTCCATATTTGTTAACATGTTAAATGCTATGAGTTCTGAGGAACAAAATATGTTGTATACTTTAAATTCTCTTTTTCACTTGCATTTAGATTATTTAGTAACCCAAATCATTGCTAGGTGTTTTGTTGTTGTTTGTGTTGGTGTCATTTTATGAAATGTATATAGCATTTTCTACCATTAGGCTACAGTTTGATAGCAGTGGAAAAAAAAACAACTTATTTTCAAAAATTTGAACTCAGTCTCTATATCTGTGGGAAAAAATCAAAGGGATATTTGGAGATGTGTATTATTTATATTTCATTCCTTTCCCTTTGGAATAAAAAAGACATTGTTGATTATTGCATCCTCATACAAAAGTAAGAGTAGCACAGGGATTTCTAAAGATTGCTTTGATAACTTTAAAAATATAGAATGATAAGATTAGATAGGTCTTAAATTTAAAGTACCTTCTTGCTTGCTTATCCTCCATTATGTAATGATGCATCATTTGTCCTTGTGCTTTCTATTAGTCATACTAAATATGCATGTGAACCAGTAAATAGTTTAGGGGAATATTTAAAAATGAATAAGTACCCCTGGGGAAGAGCAAGAATGAGAATTGGAGGGTGTCAGTAATAGAGTATCTCTTGCATTAGATGGTGGTTACATGCAGGTACCATTTGGGGTAAGTTCATTCAGTTATTCGTGTGTGTCAGGTTTTATGCACTTTATCTACATATACTTCAATACTTAACCTCAGACTGATACATTAGGTAACCAAATTTAGAAATAGGAATAAAGAAGTTATAAATTGTGACTGTAAGCATAAAAAGATGACCTTATACAGTTTATGACTGTATTATTATGTGTAGCCTAACCCAGGGACTGCCAGGATCCTGACTGAGTAGATCTAGCTGTCTGCTCATGTAAGAAATATGCAATATGTGGAAAAGAGAAAATTGTGTTTTTGTGCAGCTTGTTCAATCTGGGGAAAAGCAGTTAGATTGCTTATCCTACTGATGCCACAGAAATGGTTACAATTTACAGAATCAAAAGCCAGGAAATATACATATTGTGTTAGCTGTGCTAGACAAGCCTGGACAGGGGGTAGTCTCCATTATTAGCTTCCTTGGCATCTGTCAGGCCAGTGTGGGGGCAACTCTTCAGCCTTCACTCTTGGCATGAGGAAGCTTCTCTCAGTTTTAGAGGGGCTCCTATTTTTGCCGCAGTCTGGCTGGGCACAATCAGGAGCCACTTGTCAAAAGAAACTAACTTTACTTTTAGAACCACACATGCCAAACAAAACAGCCTCTCAGGAAAAACCCTCAGAGCCTCAACTGCCACCACCGGCTTTCCACAAGCCTCTCTCTCCCACACAAGCTTCTCTCCACCTCCCACAATCCTTCTGCTCTTGAGGCCGATTGGCTGGGTCATGTGGGCGGAGCCAAAAAAGTCCCCCAATGAGCAGCTCCGTGGTCTGAAAGGGCAGGGAAACAGCCCAATGAGCATCACCGCAGAGGAGCCAATCAGCTAGATGTTGCTGGGGCCGAGGAGCCAATCAGCTAGATGTTGCTGGGGCCGCTGTGAGCCAATCATCAGCCGGCAGCTGGAAGTTTGCTGGGGCCCCTTCCGCTGTGGCTCTCAACAATTTTCATTCAGTCTGTTTCAGTATTGGTTTCCACACTCAATGATGGGGCAGGTACAAGCCAGATATTGGTTCCTCTCCACATCTACCTTTCTGCTTCCTCCCTGTGTTGTCCAAGCTGGACACTGTAGACACTTCTCCTTTGCCATCTGAATGAATTTTAGGCCTTGCCATTTAAGGGATTGGAGAGATACTGTAAGGACAGGATTTTAACTTCCACTTGCTTCCATATTCTTCCTCTGACACTCAGCATACTGTTGTGTAAGGGACCTGGTACTGTTCACTTCATCTATAGGTGACACCCTCTGTGAAGATTCTCTGCTTGCCAGAGGCCACATCTACTTTCTGAGGTCCGCACACTCTAGCAATTTAACCATCATGAGAGTTCTGGTGGTAATCATAACCTCTCCCGAGATGCGCAGGTCTTAAACTCAATGGTGGTATGTTTGTGCATGAGGGGTGAAGGGGTGGGGTAGGAGGAAAGGTTCTTCTAAATCTGCAAACACTTGCCTTGTTCTTTCTCTCTCAGCTTATAGGCAGTAACTCTGTTTTTTATTTGATACCTCTGTAGCACAGAAACATTACTCTATTTCTTTTAATAGTGAACTAACTTTCATTCTAGTTATAATCCTTTATACTTATTAAAATTTTAGTGTGATTGTTGTCTCCTAATTCAACTCTAAATTAGACACAGGCATACTCCAAGTATGTTATATATGATAAAAAATTAGTATCTATTCAAATAAATCTTTGCTTGTCCACTCTGAGGTATTGATTATGCATTTCATCTTTAATACAATTTGTTGAATCACCAAATAGGAACCTATATCTATCTATATAATGTTTATAAAATAACCTATAAAATCTTCTCAAACTTCAAATCTTTTATCTGAAAAATAAATTATTTAATTTGTTTTCTATTCATTTCTGTATCTAAACAAAGCAAGTGATTACAATTTTTGTATAATTAGTCACAACTTTATTGTGGTTTAAGTAAGTGAGCATCTGTATGGGACTCATTCAATTTGGCATAACACATTTTTTTCTGACTTGTAAATTGAGTTGAATTTAGATCATCTTTACTTCCATAATTGTTTAAAAGGAGAAAATAAGCATATGTATTGATTAGAAATTATTTTATCTTGTGATGGTGTCAAGATTCTGGGTCACAATGAAGAATAGTTTATTTACATTCCATTGCACTTGTACTTCTTTTTAAAATAGATACCAGAATATACTTAGGAATTTTTATGATTCTTGGCTATATATTATGTCTCCTACTTTATTTTAAAAGTGTATTGTGGGGCTCGGGTTGTGGTTCAGTGTTAGATGTGTGAGGCACTGGGTTCGATTCTCAGTACCGCATATAAATAAATAGATAAAATAAAGGTTCATCAACATCTAAAAAAATTTTTAAAAAGTGTATTGTGGAGCTGGGGTTGTGGCTCAAGTGGTAGCCTCACTTAGCACCTGTGAGGCACTGGGTTCGATCCTCAGCACCACATTAAAAAAATAAAATAAAATAAAGATATTGTATCCACCTAAAACTAAAAAATAAATATTAAAAAAAAGTGTATTGTGACTTCATTCTTGTTTCATCACTGAGAGCAAAGGCCACTATGAGTTATTACCATTCTTCTCTTGTCTCCCAGTCTCTCAGCTTCTCAAATACAGCCCTTTGAGGGGAAATGATGGTGATATTTTAGTATATATNATATATATATATATATATATATATATATATATATATATATATATATATTAAGTGTTTCTACCAACCAATGTTTAACATTAAATATGGGATGGACCCTGTCATTGAAATGAACTCAGAGGACAATGGTTAACATTGGTGCCATGTTTCTTAGTGGGAAGAATGATGAGAACATGGAAGGCAAGTTAGTGGAAATTCTAAGGCTTCCATCGATGAGAGCTCCAGTGTCACATATAACCTTAGGATTAAACAACTATAATTGTGATTGAATTTATTGCCATGTTAAAATGACACAATGAAGAAACACTACTATGTGAAATGCTGAAAGAGTACAACAAGTGAAAATTGTAGAGTAATCATCATTCTACTGTCACAGACTTCATTCACACATCTGTTTATTTATGCCTTATTTTTCCCACAAATGTCGGAGACCACTGCTGTTGTATCAACCCTACTCCAGGCACCTGAGATAGATTGTTTAGTGACAGATGATATACTCACTGATTGCTTGTGGATCACAGATGCCAAGATTGATTACAATAATGATAGGAGAAATATGAAGATGACTATGTAATGAAATCCAACACTAATGAAAGAAACTTTGTCCTTCTTAGATTTCCAAATTTCTGAATATGCTTCAGTGATATGCATGATAGCCAATGGAAGTCTATTCGAAGATTATACTCCAGAAATAATGATGCTAGTAACAGTAATAATAATGAAAATGTTATTATTTCTGGAGAAGCAATGTACATGATGGCAAAAAGCATAGATTCTGGAGCCAGATAACCTGAATTCAATTTCTAGTATTGCCATTTATTGACTGATATTTGCAGCAGGTTAATATGTGTCTTAGTTCCCACATCTTTATAATGATAATAATACTATTATTATATACACAATAGAATTTCAAGGAATTTTAAAAGTTTAAAAACATAGAAAATTGACTGATATATGGTAAATACTATATGTGTTACTATTAATATTGAATTAATGTTTATTATAGCATTAGGTACTGGATTATTTGCTTTATATTAATACCATGACCCCTTCTATCACTTAGTTACCTGAACATTCCTATAAAGTAGGTCTCATTCATTGGTAAGAGATCCAGTAACCCCTACTGTACATTAGGGTGCCTTGTAGTTGCTGGGGATACAACAGTGAACAGTGAATGATGCTACTGTTACAGAGATCGCATCCTGACAAGGGAAGGTAGCTTCGAGTGTGGTGTGTATGTTGTAGCAGGATGATAATTGGTGAGGTGTGCTATGGAATAGAGAGTAATGGTCCCTGTAGTCTGCCCAGACCTCCAGTGGGCCTTAGTGAGGAGGTGTCATTCTGATG
This sequence comes from Marmota marmota marmota, assembly GCF_001458135.2. Taxonomy (NCBI): domain Eukaryota; kingdom Metazoa; phylum Chordata; class Mammalia; order Rodentia; family Sciuridae; genus Marmota; species Marmota marmota. The sequence goes on along the minus strand of NW_025999905.1, from coordinate 7,924,638 downwards.
GAATAAGATGAAGAAAATAGCATATGCAAATATAAATGAAGAGCTGTCTAGACAGAAGATCTGCAGGTACAAAGTATTTCAGAAGGGAATATGTTTGTTACTCTTGAGAAATTACATGTGGAGGACACCAGTGCAGAACTGTATAAAAGAAGTTGGGGAAGACTAGATCTTTATAGACCAACTATAATAAAACTGGAAAATCACTACCTACCTTCTGACATACTTATTTTGGGTATAATATGAAATTATGGGGAGGACTTTAAGAAAAGGAATGACATTCATTCATTTAACAAATAATTTACCAAAGACCTACAACATGCTTTAACTTGTAAAGATATGTGGGATCCTCAGATCTGAAAAAGTCTTATGAGGTTTCCTGCCCAATGACCAGATGAATAAGATTAATATTCAGCAATGTGCAATAAGATGAATAAAGTAGGTTATTAGAAATAGTGTTAGATTAGTGTGGGTGTTAATTTTATACAGAATGATCCAGAATGCTTATATGATGAAGTGATGTTTAAGCATAGAGCTAAAGCTTTCCAAGAAGGTGATCCCTGTGGTTCTGTGGAAAGGAAGGCCCAGGTAGAAGACCAGAAAGTAAAAATGTTCTGAGGCAGAAGCGGAATTGACTCATTTGAGCAAATGCAAGAATATCATTGTACCTAGAATCATGTCAGAGAGAGAAATAAGGTTGCATGGAATGTAGAGTGTGTCAGATGAGGTACAGTGTGGGCAGATTATGGAACATTGGGTAAAACATTGCAAAAAAAGATTATTCAGAGTGAATGGAGACCTGATGGGATATATATTTCAAAATCATTTCTTTGGTTCAATGGATTTGAAACTTTTTATATACTTTTTCTATATTAATATATAGAAGTAAAATTTTACAATATACCTGGCAAATACACATAATTTCACAAAACAGTATTATTTATCCTACGTGTATGATACATGTATCTTATTCTATTTTAGTCATTATTTCACTTAAAATATATTTTCAACATAATAAATGCATTTCATGACTCAATTAGTATTAAAAATATGCTTGAAGTGGGGCTTGGTGGCTAACGCCTTTAATCCCAGCGACTTGAGGCTGAGGTAGGAGAATTTGAGAGTCCAAAGCCATCCTCAGGATGTGGCTTAGTGGTTAAGTACCCCTGGGTTTAATCGCTGGTACCAAAAAAAAAAAAAAAAAAAAAAAAAGCTTGAATGAAGAAACACTGTAAAGTTTAATTTTGAAGTAATTTCATTTACTTTTTTATTGCTGCATACTATTTATATAGAATGGTGGGTTCTATATAAATTTATATAGAAATGTGGGTTCCATGTAAATTGGTATATTTACATGTATACATATATATTTGAATACACACATACATAATTTTATCAATGTCACTCTCCAGTACCTCCCATCCTTTTTTCCTCTCTCCCCTGATGCTCTACCTCTACTTTAGATGTCTACCTTCTACTTTCATTGCATCCTTTCTTAAAAAGTTTTTATTTTCCCACTATAGCTTTCACATATGAGAAAAAAAATGTTTCTTTTCTCTATGATTCTATTTCATTTAAAATTGTGCTCTTTGATTCCATCCATCTTCTTGAAAATAACAAAATTTTCTTCTTTATGGCTGAATAAAACTCCATTGTGTATATATACACACTATATTTTCTCTATCCATTTATCAGTTGATGGACACCAAGGAGGAGTCCTAACTTGGGTATTTTGAATTGTGCTGCAATAAACATGGTTTACAGGTATCTATAAAGTATACTGACTTCAATTCTTTTGAATAAATGAATAGGATAGTTGGATTATATGGCTGTTCTATTTTTAGTTCTATGAAGAACTTCCATACTGATTATTTTCTTTCACCACAGGATATTTAAGCTGAGATTGGTTATTTTGTTGAGTGTTTTGGAAATTTTGCTGCTTCCAGGGTAAGAAAAAACAATAGATATTTATTTGCTCATTATCCTGGAGACTGGAAGTTTCAGATCAAGATGGCTGGTTTCTTTAGAGGCATCTCTCCCTGGCTTACAGATTGTCATTGTTCCCCTGTTTCTTCTTGTGAGCTTTCTTAGTATGCCTCTGTCTTGGTACTCTTTCTTTTTATGAGGACACTGATCATATTAGTTTAGGACCTACTGTAATGACTTTATTTTAACTTCATTACCTAAGAGACCCTCTGCCCAAATATAGTCATGTTGTGAGGTAGTGGGGTTTGACTTCAACATATGCATTCTTAGAAGATACCTTTCACCTCATAACAACCACTTATCTGACTGAGGAAACAGTATTGTTCTTTGTCCCTGATCATATAGAGAGCTATTTTATTGACCTCAGGAAAAGAATGTATTTAGTGAAAAAAAAGGACACAGTAAGAGTCAGACTTTTAGTTCCCAATCCATTTAGTCTTTCAGAAGTTCTTCTTCCTCATTTGTGAATCAGAGTAATAATCCTTTTATTTTTAGTGTATTTATTAAAATGCTATATATTTTCTTGGTATTTTTCCTAAAACTTTGTAAATATTGGAAGTTATTCCTCCATGTTTGTCCAAACCATGAATTAAATATAAAAAAAGTCCAGGTTATTCATTAGAAAAGTTTTATTTTTTTTAAATTTACTTAATTTCCTAGTCTATTTGTTCAAAACCCAACAAGACTCACATTTACTTCATTTTATAATGTGTTTCTTAGAATTATGATTCTTTTATTATGAATATAGAAATAGGGAGAGGGCCTTGTGAATTTACCTAATGATGTTCATATAAAAAGTAGGAATAGCTTCTTTTCTCATTCCATGTCTGTAAAATCTGCAGAATAAAAGCACAAATGGGCAAAATGTAGAAAGTGAAAGATTTATCAAAACGAATACCCTAGAGACCGCCTCTGTACTTGTAGAGTGAGAAAGTAAACTCTGGAGGTAAACTGCCTGTATCTCAATCCTAGCTGTACTAGTTCCTAATGGTGTCATATTGACCAAGATACGTCTTGTCTTTGTGTTTCCTTATTCCTGAGAGGCAAGTAGCAATAGTATAAGCCTCACAGGTTTATTATATGAGTTAAGTGAATTTAAATGGAGAAAATAAGGCACATTCTGACATAAAATGAGTGGAAAATAAGTATTGATTATTGCTTTGTGGCCTCTGTTTAAATAATGTACATAGTAAAATAAAACATAAAAAATGTCATGTTTTCTTTAAGTGATAGCTGATATACCCTAGTAGTCAAAAAATCATAATTTTATCATTAGGTATATATACATGTGTCAGTAACATAAAACTAACTAGAGAACTTACATCACATAAAGCAAATCATACATCAAATTTAATGAAATCATCTCTATATTTAATAACATGCATGCAGAAGAAAATGACTATTTCAGGTTAAACCACAGATTTAAGAGACGAGAGATGACTCAGAGTGTGTTTTAGGCTTGCACTTTTATGACATGGTAATAACAGTCTTTTCTTTCTTGGATAAACAATTGTCCACTGTGATAAATAAAATTACAATGTACTTTTATTTAAAAATTTTTACTTTTCCTTAAGTGAATAGTATATAATTTGAATTTTTTGGTAGCTCAAATTTGTCCATGTTCCTTTATTTTAAATTCTTCAATGTTTTTATTTGACAATTTAAAAATATTGAAAGATTTTTAGAATAAAGCCCATTAGAAGTTGTACATATATTTGCATTTTAAAGTTTCTTTTGTTGCTTTTTCAGCTTAATTATTAGCCTGACACAAAGCTCATTTTCCAGCTAGAGATTAAAATCTCTTTTCCAGAAACAAGAGAATGATTTGGAAAAAAATTACTAAAACAGATTTGTTCTTTCTTCTTACACTAATAGATAATTTGATTTCATCATTTTTTTTATAAATTAAAGTCTTAATGCTTCTTAAAATGCCTTCCAAAATGTAATTTTGGCATTTATTTATAGAGTGTATACACAGTTTTTTCCTTTCCATACTCCCAAATCAAAATACAAAACTCTCGCAACTGTGTATGATCACATTATGTAGCTTTTGCTACATCATCTTTTTGAACTAATCTTCAATGCCAGCTTTGTACTTTGGGGCTGTTTAAAGCATTGAAGAAGACACATCCTCCATGAGCAGTGCTTATCCTGTGAGTTAAACAAACAGTGCAGAGGAGCCCAGAAAAATACACCAGATGTGCAGGTGGTAGTTAAATCAATAAGAAATCATATTTCATGAGTATTAGGTTTCATTAGTAGTGATCTTTTTTTTTTTTTACTTTAGAAATATACTAATAGAGTGGGAAAATACGTCATTATGCAGAATTTGGTGGGCTCCCGGTTGGTGATAACACTGCTTAGGAACTAAGCAAAAGGACAAAGTGAACTGCACATAAAGCACAAAACGAAATATGCAGGAAGCATGAAACAAAGAAGAATGTAAATGAGGTTAGGTGGAGTATATGTGAGTGGAGGCAGTGACATATAAATCATATTTACAGCAATATCTATAAAACAAATATTAAAATTGTCACAAAAAGATTAGTATGTATAATCCTAATTTAAAATAAACCAGATAATAGCATTAGAGACACTTAAATTACCATCACAGCTTAAATTTGACTAAATAAATATCATAAGAAAAAGTGAGAAATGAAAAGAGATAGATACAGTTATTAATGTGAAGAAAAGAGGTTGATGGATATTTAATGAGACTGGAGATAAATGATGATAGGTCAAAGGTCAAAAAACTACATGAGCACAGCAGAACAGGAACTCCTGGGAAGAACCATACACAATACTTAGATCTTAAGTATCCAACATGTTTTAGTGACTCTCAACACATATTTATTTCAATGTGCACAAATCATTACCCTAAGTACATGTATGAAGACACAAATGGTGGGACTCTACTTTGTGAACAACCACAGACATGAAAAATTGTGCTCTATGTGTGTACTATGAATTGAAATGCATTCTGCTGTCATGTATAACAAATTAGAGCAAATAAAGAAAATAACTTAAGGATCTCATTCTGATGGGTTTTGCCAAAAGCTGAAGGTTAGAGGGAAACACCAAATTTCACTGAATTTGAAACATGAGGAACTTGTATACAGGTGACAAGACAGCTTGACATTTTTAATTTCTGAGGAACTACAGATTTTTCATTCTTCACTGGAATCAAATATAGTAAAATGAATTATCTGTAACTATATAGAGACCAAATAATTACCAAACCCTCCTGTCCTGTATTGCATTAAAACTTGCTACTCTAGGAAATAATATGAGTAATTAGCTACATTTACTGAATTCTAACTAGGTATTTTAAATGCTCTGTATACATTTTCATCTTAATTTGAAAAACAATGTGATCTTTTTTATCACATAACTTTTAACAAAACAAACTGAAACAAAGGAAGTTAAGTAATACCAAATTCTTAGAGTTGATTTCCCTGATTTGTTGACCTGAGGCCATTGATCTCTAAATCTAAGTGCTTTTCCTTTTCTCTAGACTCTCAGTAGAATTATAATTTTTCACTAAATGCGGCACATACTAATATCATTTAAATCTTTTAGGTAATATATAAATTGACATATAAATTGCCAAATATTTTGGCAGGAAAAAATTTAAATGTAATGATTTGGTTAAGTTGTCCAAAAACTCTTTGAAAATTAAAGATTAAGTACATTAGGATGGATAAATCAGCACTCTCTTCCTGTTCTCCCAAGCAGTACATCATAGTCCTCTCAAGCCCAGAGCACAGATTCTTATTGATTAACCTGTGCAGTGACTGGGCCTTAGAATCATTTTGAAAGCTTTCAAAAACATAGATACTTAAGCTATAAACAGAGCCACTTAAATTAGAATCTCTGATGTGAAATCTAGGCTTAGTTCTTTTTTTTTTTTAAATTGCCATTTATGTATTTTAGGTTCTCCAGTTATTTGAATGTGTAATCCAATTTGAGTAAAATTAACTACTCATTGAAGATTATTTACAGATGAAACAAACAACATGTTAGCTCTTTGGAAGATGAATCAACAGTAATATTTAAATATGATGTATTGATGGGTTGGATAGATACTTTGGTGTTTATGTGTTTATGCATACTTGCATGATTTCTATGCACATGAAAATAAAACTCACCATCAAGTGCTGCATGATATATCCCAACTTTTTTTTCTTAAAAAGCAAAACTTGAATTTAAGAAATTGAACAATAAATTCATTTTATTATTTAGTGTTCCTAATCCATACTTTTAAATTTTGCCAAGGATATATTTTAATTAAATTTTTAGTTAGATCACATCAATGATTACCCCAGGGTTTGCTTACTTATTTCTTCACTCATTTTGTGTCCTTTAAGTTGATGATATCACCCTACTATTTTATGCCATTGATTTCTAAAGAGCCCAGGACTTCTCTATTTCCTCCAGTGTTGTCATCTGTTTCTAAATGCCCAGAAGACTATGTAATCTAGACTAAATTGATTAAATTCAGGTTAAATATTTTTGGAAAGAGGATTCCTAAGTGATATTAAGTGCTTCAAATCAGGATACCCGTAACAGTTTGCCTTATATTTAATTTTATAATATATAATTATATTTTATAATAATATGATTATAACATATATATAATGTATGTCACATAATATAATAATTATATATTATCTCTGTGTGAAATAGAAGACAAATTTTTAGAAAAAAGTTGCATATTCAAAGTGATTCACTAATCTAAGAAAAATATAAATTTCCTACAAATCATTAAAAATTCAATGAGCTGTCAAAAATTAGCAATTTTTGTAAATAATCAATCTATATTTTGGTGTGTGTGTGTGTGTGTGTGTATCTGTCTGTCTGATTTCCATCAAAAGTTTCATATATAGTGATTTTAGTCTCCACTTTTGAAAAATATTGGAATCAATTATTGAACTGGAGTTGCAAAATGATTTTTTTTAAATATATTATTTCTCTGCAACTATTAGCCAGCATTTTTCTGTCAATTGTAGTGAACAGAGCCAGAATAATTGTACATGTACATGCACATGTATATGTATTTCAAATTCAAGTTAATATTTTAGCCATTTTTCTTTTATTTTTTCTTATTTTTATTTCTATTCTGTAATACTGAAAATACTAATTTTTAATACTATATTCAATTATTGGTGACATTATAGAGTTTACAGTTTTTTTCATAATAACAAATGAAGTAGAAAGTTTACTAATAGGAGTTTAGTTTTTTTTCAGTTTTTTTTTTTGTTATAGTATAGCTTACTACATATTTTTCAGAACTGTTTAAAAGTCACATGAATTCTTTTGCCTAGTTGAAATAATTTGATAATGTAATTAAATTAATGTTTTTGGTTATATTATTTTTATTTCTCTTTATTTTGAGAAGTATGTACAAAAATAATCAAAAGTATATTAAATAGTTATTCAGACATTGCTGGTCCCTAATAAACCTTATTATGTTTTAATATAGTTGATCATTTTATATGTTGAATGCTTCACTATGCTTTATTTTTCCTGTGTCTTAATAAAATATGAAAAGTGCACACATACAAACACATACACACGAGTAGATTAGTTTCTTAATCATACAATTCTTGTCTCTTTTTGTCCTTTTACAGTTATTGAGAGAGTTGTGCTAAAGTCCTACACTGATTATAACATTTAAAAAAGTTATGATTCGGTCAAGTTTGACTTTATATATTTTTAGGCCATGATATTAGGTGTATACATATTTGAAATTATTATATTTTCTGAATGAGTTGAAAATTTTAACATTATTAAAATTTTAACATTTTTACCTTTTAAGTATAGTTATTCTCCTTTGGGGTTTCAACTATCTGCTTCCTGTATTCAAATTGTATTTACTTTGCAAAAATATTAAAGATGCTTGTTTTAAAACTGTAGACAGTCAGTGTCTGTTCTTTGGTATGCGGATTTTTACTCTTCCTCCTATACAAGCCAATGTTTTTTAACCACATACTCCTCATCCTACCATCCTGCTTTCTCCAGAGTCAGATGGAATTCAGACTGCTTATTTTTATACTTACTGATATCCTGGGGAAAAGGTAAAAAAGAGTTTATAAAACCTGAACAAAAAAAGGATGTAACTCTTTCAGTTCTCCCATGGGCTGAATCTCCTTTGAAATAACTGACAGTCTTTGGATATACAGAAGGAAATGATGAGTGGGGCGACATGTCCAGATGTGTGCTCAGCAGATGTATAAGGTCACATTTCAAAAGACAAGAGTGCAATACCTGCGTCTTCAGAGAGGAAGTTGTAAATAGTAAACACATAACTCAGCTATCAGGTGTAATCTGACTTTATACGATTTTCAAAATGACTGATTCTTTTTCAAAGAAACAGTTTTTCATTTCTTTCAAACATTTAGCAGTGAATTAAAAATCCTTATTTGTGTAAAACCAGTTTTTAAAAGATCATAAACTGAATTAAATTCAAGTGAAGACTTATAAAATGATATATCTTGGAATACTATCTTTAATATATGGATGGATATTTCCAATGAATTTGTTTTTACAATAAAATGGAAATAACTTTATTTATTTATTTATTTTTTTAACTTAATGTATACCTGGGATTGCTTGTTCTGTCTCCTCCTTCTCCTTCTCCCCCTCCTCCTCTTTTTTCTCCTCCTTTTTATTTTTCTTTGGTTTTTGGAGTGTGCAATACTTATTGTCATCATTTAAAAAATTTTGTTATTTGGTCTTTGCCAAGTTACTTTAATATTTTTGATCTCATGTTTTACTTGACTTAAAGTTAGATAAATTTATTTTGCAGAATAAGATATTTTAGAATATATATACCTGTTAGAAGGGCTCAATGGTCTAATCAACATATGTATTACTTCATATACTATTTTTGCAGCAAGGACACTTAAAATCTACTCTTTCAGTGATTTTCAAAAAAATACATTATTATTAATTATAGTCATCATTTTGTGTAACATATAGCATGTATCCTGAAATTCTTCCTCCTATTTATCTGGAATTTTCTTTTCTTTGACCAACCTGTCAACATGCCTTGTGATCTCTTCTCAAGCACCATTGTACTCTTCACTGTGTTTGTGCTTACTCCTCATGTCCTCATATGGTCCTACACATTACAAGCTAAAGCCACTCAGGAAACCACTGAAGAGAAATAACACAATGACTCCATTGCTTATAAGATCCTCAGAACAGTGTCATTCTTTAGCAGTTTATTTCTTAATTCTCTTAGGAACTAATATGAATAATATCTTAAGAAACAAAACAACAATAACAGTCTTTTATATTTGAGAGAGCTACTGGAATACTGCAAAGAATGTTCTACTTTGAGATAGAGACAGTCCTCATCCTAATATTCATTTGTATACAGTGAAATATTCTTTTATGCTGTACATGGTTACCGTGCCTTACATGTTTCTGAGAAGCCAAAACATATATCCATGGGAATGACAACAAAGAACATCCTAATTCTGGGGATTTGAAAGGGCTTTGGGATTTGAAGTTGACACTTCTTTGGCTGAGTTCCAACATACAACTGAATTAGGGAGAAGAAAGGAGCCATTTGGTTTTGTATTTTCCTAAAGTTCATGCAGTTCTGGGGATAAAAATTATGTCCAAAGTTAAAGTATGATAACTTACTCAGATAATAGGAAGTAAATTCAAAGTGAATTCAATAGGAAGCCTTTAATAAAGAGAAAGTTGTCAGTGGAAATTCACTGGAGAGTTAGGCTAGGGTGAAACATTGTAGTAAGTAGTCTCAGGAGCATAAACAGTCAGAAAATGATTTCTCACATTAAAAGAATGACTTTAAAAGTCACAGCACTTACTTTCTATCCTTTGTAAAGGCACTCAGTGGAAGAACTACTTCTCTAGGTTTTAACTTCAATGGTTAATGAACAGGGGAAGAAAAGAATAGAGAACTTCTAGAAAGAGGAAGCTAACACTGCATAAGGCATTTAGTGACTCATTTGTGGCCTCCTAATCCTACCATATATGTTGCTTCTCTCCTTTTAATTGTATATTAGTGCAGAGATAGAGAGGAGAGGGTAGTGAGGAACCTTCCCAAAAGTTGACCTATCTCCAGAAAAGTCTCCATACTTCAACCAGTGATTTGTCTATCCAAAGGAAGAGATGCTGAGTAGAAAGGGTAATTTAGTTATTCATGCAAAATACACCACTAGAGCTATTTCTTTTTTTCCCTCCCTGATATTATGTAGTTATTCATAGGACAATTATTTTAATTATAATATAAATTAATTTTCACTTACTTTTATGCTCTTTCAAGGCATTAGTTTGCTTTCTAGGTTTTTGGATGCCCTTGATTTCAGAGAGGTAGTGTCATGTGGAGGATTACAAGAGAAGTTTAATGTTAGATAGACATGATTTCAAATGCTGAATTATTTATAAACTACTGTGAGCCTGTATAAATTATGTATCCAAGTCTCGATTTTATTTGCAAAATGGACACAAATATACTTCTCCAAAGGTTGTTAGATTAAATAAAATAATTGTATGTTCAGTGACTGTTAGCAGATTCCTATCCATGGTAGTTTTTAAAACTATTTTTATTCATATATGAAACAAATAGGTGGAATCTATTCGAGAATCCATAAAAAGATAGTGCTAATTGATTAAGGTACTTTACCTTGCTGATACCATACTCAACCTCAGAACCTTTCTTGACAGCAAAAAGAAAAGCGAAGTAAGTCAAAAGAGAAGGTTAAGTAGAAATAGTGAGCCACACGTTCATGAGGTCATTTTGGATATGTGAATTGGAGAGATCTATTAACCTCCACCTCCAGTGGAAGTGTTGAGGAGGAATTTGGACTTCAGACTGGCATGTGGGGAACAGGCCTCCCTGGAACTCGACATTTGTGCAACTCTCTCATGTTGTTGGCAATAAAAACTGTGGAGAGATTGAGATCCCAAGAAATGACAGAAGACACACTCCTAAGCTTGTCCCAGTGTTGTCCCAATGGCAGGGGTGGGGATTGCTAGGAGAAACAAGAAAATTAGATCAGGAAGCAACATTTTAAAAAATCACAGGAGAGTGGTGGTTCAAGACTCTGAAAGAAGTAAAGTATGTGTGTCAGGAAGAAGGGAATGGTCCACCATGTCAAATACTGCAGACGTTCCTGCTTTAGGAATGGAAGGCCAATTTATAGGGTCAGATTTCCCCTCTGATGGTAATTAAAACTGCTGGGTGAAATATGAAACTGTCTTAGTAGCTTCAGAGAAATGTCAAAATAGTGAGAAATCACCAGGCCAAATCTTGAAGATCCTGAGGACTGAAAATTAAGGTCACACTCCAATACATGTTTATTGTGTGGGCATATGACAATCCTACAGTGACAGGTATGAAAATCAGGGTTATTTTCATTGTCTTGAAGGATAGTGGGTAGTGGAAGTAAAAGCTGAGGGTCAGCCCAGGATGGGGAGTTTATTATTTGAGATCTCAAAAGTTAAGGGTCAAAAATGAGAGCATGTTCTCATAACACTCCTATCAGAGTGTAGGGGAAGTTGTCTTAATTTGGGGGAGATGGATGAAACAAAGAAAACCAGAAACAAATCTAGCCTCTAAGAGTTTGAAAATCAAACACCAGCCTAAACAGATAACCATAGCCAAGATGCACAGAGCCAAGTTTAACTGAAACACTTCAAGCCATGAATGTGGTTTGAAGTGGGGTTCCATGGACCTGACAAAATACCTCTGGAAAAATAGGGATGCTCATCTGTGCTTCAGTAATTTTTCAACTGCAATGATCAACACACATCAAACAAACCCAGGTACACAGTGAATTAAGCAATTATGTTTGACTAGCAGCAAAAACAACAGACAGATGAAACTCATCCCAATATCAAAAGCAACAGATACAGGAGAAGTATTTAATATATTTAAAGAAAGAAAAGAAAATCTTGCATACAAATAGATTAAAAAACAGTTTTAAGTGACATTGTAGATTTGTACAAAAAAGAAATAGAAGTTTTAGAAATGAAAAAGTCAAAATTAAATCTAGAAATGAGTACTTAGATTTGATAAGATTATGTAGAGCAGAAGAGAAAATTTCTCTAGAGTAGATCAAAAGAAATGATTCAGAATGTATTATGGAGGGGCAAAGCAAAGAAAATATGGAATAAAGGATAGGAAGCATAAAGAGAATGAAACCTCAAGCATGTTGAATAGTATTAGTTCTCTAAGGCTCCATTGTTCCTGGAGTTAATTCCAATGTTATTCACACACATATACACACATACACACACACACGAAATATTATTGAAATAGAAAAAGTCTTAGAAAATATTTTCTGAGAACAGCATCCTAAATAGTAAATGTTGCACAATGTTCTCAGTGATATTATTTGAGCTACTTCAAGTGATCAGTTCTATAAAAGGTGTGGGCACATCTCTAGTATATGTATTTCTCAATTGAAAAAGAAATTTGACTTCAATATCAGTGATTAGCAATGAGAAAAGATCAGTGTTTTTTGTTACTTATTTTAAAACAGACAACAGAAAAAAAGATTGGAAAATTTAAATGGCATGAGCTGCTGGATCATTCTGATTCTGCAACATTTGTATAATTGACACATCTGCTACAAAATGAATGGCATTTAAGTTACTAAACTTATTTTTCATGTTCATTTCTTTATTCCTTCCTCTCTCTCCTCACCTTTTCTCACCTCCCATCCTCTCCTATTTTTTTTTTTCTGTCCCTTCCATCCTTTGGCTTAGAAAACAGAAATTTCTTTTCTCATGATTCTGGAAAGTATAAGGTCAAGATCAAGTGCCTGCAGGTTTCACTTACTTTTGAGGTCTCTCCTTGGCTTACAGATGGTTATTTTCTCTCTTGCTATTATGTCTTTTGTTCTGTATACACTCATGTGTCTCTGTGCCAAATTTCCTATCATTTTTATTTTTAAATTCATTTTGAAAAATTTCATCTTTGTTAAAGTGTGATGGCCAAATACAATTCAAGAGATATATTGTATATATGTTTGATGTATATGCTTTGTGAGATGATTAGCACAATCAAGCTAAGTATCCATCTCCACACAGAATTACTTTATAGGGAGTAGGATATTTCAGATATTCTCTCTTAGCAAACTTCAAGTATACAATACTTTATTGTTAGTCGTGATCACCATGCTGTTCATTAGGTCTCCAGGACTTATCTTCAGGTTTATACTCTTTGACCTATCTCTCCACATTTTCCTCATCCTCCTACCTCTGTAAACCACCATTCTACTCTCTCAGTATTTGGCTCTTTTAGTTTCCTTATGTAAGTGAGAGCATGAAGCATTTTTTTTTTTTATTATTTGACTTACTTAACCTAATGTTAATTTTTTCCCATGTCATTACAAATAGCAGGATCTCCTTTTTAAAGGCGAAGGACAGAAAATATTAGGAAATATTGTGTCTGTGCTAAACATGCCCAAACTTTTTTGTTATTATTCTATAAACGATATAGTATAACAACTCTTTGTTGAGAATTTACATTGCGTTATATATTTTAAGTAATCCAGAGATGGTTTAAACTGTATGTGCATAGATTATTTATAAATACCAGGGCATTTTAATGTAAGGACTTGAATATCAGAGCATCTTGGTATTCACCGTGGTCCTGGAACCAATCTCCCATTGATGCTGGGGGACAGATGCATATCACAATTTTTTATCCATTCATGTATAAATTCGAACTTAGGTTGTTTCTGTATTTTGGCTATTGTGAATAATATTACAATAAAAAGAAATGAATATCTTTCTTTCAGGTACTAATTTCGGCTCTTTGTGTTATAAACCTAGAAGAGGGATTTCTGGATCTTTTGGTGGATAGCTCTACTTGTACTTGAGAAACCACCATACCATTTTTATAAAGGCATGACAACTTTGTATTTCTATTGAGTGTGTCACAATTTCCTTTTATCCAAGCTCTTGCCAATAATTATCTATTGCCTTTTTGATAACATCCATCCCAATACCATCCCAATTAGTTGTAGGTGATAGCTCATGCGGTTTTGATGCGCATTTCCCTGATGATTAGTGATACTGAGCACTTTGTCATATGCCTTTTAGCCATTTGTATGTCTTTGAAAATATTTCTATTCAGGAGTTTCCCTATTGAGTAGCTTATATACACGAGCTCATTATGTTTGGAATATTACCCTTTTATTAGATAAAATAATCAGTCTGTTGGTTGACTTTTCATTTTGTTAATTGTTTGCTGTGGAGAAACTTTGTAGTTTGATATTGTCCCATTTGCTTCTTTTTGCTGTTGTTGACTGAGTGTTTAGAGTCATTTCCAAAAGAAGTATTGCTAAGGTGGAAGTTAGCAAGCTTTTCAGTTTTTTTGTCAGGGGAGGTTTTCAGTTTCTGATCTATGTTTAAGTGTTTAAGCCATTTAAAGTTGATTTTCACATACAGAATAATGGTCCAATTTTATTCTTTTGCATATACATATCTAATCTTCCCTGCACAACTCGTTGAAGAAACTAGCCTTGCCTCTGTGTGTATCGTTAAACATTCTTCAGCCACATGTTGTTAGGTTTCTTTCTGGGATCTTTACTGTGTTCCACTGATCTACATGTATATTTTCTGATCATACCATCTTGTTTGTATTCGTTCTCTTACTCAATAGTATCTATTTTCTCATAGGTAGATAACTTAATCTTCCAACACTTCACTTTTCTTGCTCTACTTTTCTCATGTAAACATTGGAAACCATAATACTAGTCCCTTTTATCTGATTGTATGTGGTTCCCTGTAAATCTCAAGTGAAGCAAATTATGCCAGACTTTTAAGAGCTATAAATTGTAAATGATAATTGCATGCAGAGCTTCTGAACTTCCTCTAGGCAATGTTTTTATGCCATTTTTTTAGCATTTTTTACTATATTTTCTTTTATTATTGAGATTTTTTAAAAAGCTAAATTATCTAGAAAAAATTATCAGGATTTAATTATGTTTACATGAATGGTATGTATTAAGATATTTTCCCTTTAAAAGAAAAATTAAATGTATTAAAGATATATTAAATTTTCATACTTTATTATATACATGACTTGAGGAAACACAAAGATAACAAAAATATAGTTCACTTTTGTTCTCTAATTTAAAAAAAAGAGAGAGGTTAAATAGTATTTCAAACCTAGTAAGGGTGAAGGTTGAGAATTGACAAAAATCTGCTGTTGTGTGGAATGCACATCACTCATGCATTATTGTTAGAGATCTTTCCTTGGCATCTGTATCTCTTCCTTTCCCTGACTGAGTTAAATCTTGTTAACCTTATTCTTATCTGTTTGTTTTTTCTTTTTTTTCCCTCCCTGCATGTGTTTATCACACACTTCCTCATAGAACATGTTAGGAAGATGAAAGGGAATTTTTATTAGAAGGAGCATTTGCCCCAAACAAGTGCATTTCAATAGTTTCATTGTTTACAAAAATAAATACATAAGCAGCCCACTATTGTTTCTAATTTTCCAAAGAAAAGAGGAAGTTATCCTACCCTTGGCAACTTGAAGTCTTGATTCATTACAGCTGAATATAAATGCTTTTACTACTTCCCAGAAAATGCAAAATTTACAGAATAACTGTATTGATTCCTCTAAATTTTGCTCAATTTTTTGCTAAATACTGTAATTCTACATGTATTTCAACCCCCAGGGCAATCATTATTATCTCAAACAATTAATATTCATTTTGATTTTGACACTTCCATTTTTACAGAGACTTACTTTGTTTTTGCATTATTTTGTGCTCCTCTAGTATAATTTTCCTTCCTGACAATCTCTTGTGGTGTTACTCTTAACGTAATCAGTGGGTAATGAATTATCTCTGTTTTTCCTTCAGAATTTCTTTATTCCATCTTATATTATATTATGGTTAACTTTTAATAATGACAAGCACAAGTGTTTAGAAACTATCAGCCACCCAAACAGCCGATCCCCTCTCACTGTTCTTCTTTTATACCCACATCCATGCCTGCAAATGTAGTGTGAAGCAAAACTCAGACATTTTATTAGTGAATAGATTTACTATATAGTTTACTATAATATCTATGAATAAGCTTTTTTAAAATTTTCTGTTACATATAAACCCATCCAATCTACAAAATGGCTAAAAATAACTTTTCAATATCATCAACTATTCATTCAATGTTGAAATTTTTCATTGTTTCAACAATGTCATAACATTTTTTATAGCTTAGTGTTTTAATAGGGAGGCAACAGTCAACACCTTCCACTTGTTACTTTATTTATTAAACCTCTTTTCACGGTAAGTTCTGTTCTCTTGCAATTTGTCTGTTGAAGGAAATGTGCTCATTCTCTTCTTGGGTACAACTGTCTAGGTTTTGCCAACTCCACTCCTGTAATACAGCCTACGATTCCTCTCTGTTCCCTATATGGATTCTTGATGTGACCTCTAGGTCAGGTTAGGATTCAAGACACATTTGGGGACTAACCCCCATTGGTGTTGTTATTTCTTCCCTGTGAAGCAGCCGCTGTCATGTATTCTTTGTTTTTGTGAGGTTAACAGTGATATTCATGCCACTAGCCTTTATACATTGATGATTCTTAGTTCATTGTGGTTTTGGAAAGCTTGTTCTCTAGTGGAGTCTACTGAGAACAATATTTCTTCTTTTTTGTATGCTGATAACAGTTTGTCCTTGACTTTTATACTTGGAAGTCATTTTGTCTGCATATAAAATCCTTGTTTTCCCTTTTCTTTCCCTGAGTATCTGAAATGTTATCCTTGTTCTTTGTTTCTTTTTGGCACAAAGCATCATTGTTAATACACATGATAGAAATTTTATTTCCTCTCCTGTTTTAAGCAACCCAGTCAATTCTTTGGTGTATGAGACCATGATCCTTTTATGTTACTCATTTTTATTTCAAATTACTTTCCTTAAGTTTAGTAGAAAGCATAAGCTAGGATGGCTCTCAGCACCCAGCACTAGCTTTCCCTTTTTTGTTGTTCTTATGAAATGTGTGTGTGTGAGTGTGTGTAAGTGTGTGTGTGTACATATGTGTGTGCATATAACTCACCTCATACTTTCTGAGATCTCTTGGATTTTTTTTCTCCCACTTTTTTTTCCCCCCTCACTCTCCCATTTCCTATCATTTGTAGTAGTTTCTACATCTGTGGCAGTACTGGAATTAATATGCACATAAGGCAGACTATTTCATATGCACTCTAAATGCCAACTATTATATGAAAAATTTACCTTTCCTTTTGTTTTTACACAAGTAAATATTTTTTTTCTTTTTATATTCAAAACAAAAACAGGCAGAAACACAAACTTAGTATTACGCATAGTTATCTATCAGTGGGTAATTCTTCCCTGAGAGTGATGCATGCAAATCGAACACAAACACTTGGTCATTGGGGACACCTGTGTCATAAGCACTCTATCAAAAAGGGCAGATATATCACTGATGATGGTATATCCAGTGTTTGAATCCCAGCTCTATCACTTAGAATCTGTATGACTCAGGAAAGATTTTTAACCTCCCTATCTCAGTTCCTTCTTTTCCAAATAATAATAATAATAATAATAATAATAATAATAGTAATTATCTTCTTTTGAAAGAGTAGCTAATTTGTATCATTTATATGCAGGTCCAGGCATAGAGTAAATACTCAATTACTGAATCATGCCTCATAGTATCTTTGAGGGTTTTGAAGAAAATTCAAATTGTTGAGCTCAAAGTACATTTCCAAGTAAATTTAGCAATTTGACTTTACTTTTAAAAATTAATAAATATTAGACAAATCACAATTAAGTTTAAATAAATATTCTTTCTTGGTAGTTTTGATACTTATAATGTAAAAATTGTTTTTTCCTGTTCTTTTCCAAATTTTTCATTGTGGTAGTCCAGACTTTGACAATTTCCCAAGTATGTAGGAGGACTTTCTTTTTAAAATACTGAATTTGGTATCATGCTAAAACTATTAAACTTTAAAAAGTCATCAAATGGCTCATCTGATAGTAATTTTTGTTTTACTTTTTTTTGGTAAAAACAGAAGTGCAGAGTTTGTTTGGATTTCTTAAATTGTTTCTGTTATTAAGTACTTAAACAAGAAAAATATTTCCAAAACTTATGAAGAAACTGTAATTACCTAAACTATTTTCAAATTGCAATTGTTTGGGGATGTGAAATAAGTTCATTTTTAGAGAAGTAATCACATCTATTATGTTCATATTTATGTTCTCTTTGTCCCCAGGAACAAAATTCAAAACACTTTTCAATTCTGTAGCACAAGTACATGCACAATGCCTATTTTTGTTTATTGGGAATGAATAGTGACATAGACCTCGTGTTTATTTGGATGGTATAGGAATATCTGCCTGATTGGTTAAGGGGCACAGAATAGTTTTAACATATACCTGAGCAAGCAAGAACTTCTGTACATCCCGCTACATTGTTGATTCATTCAACTAGACAGACACATGTTAGCTTTTTACCATGTCATAAATACAAAGCCTCTGTCTCACTAACTGGATTATATGGCCCATTATCTATATTAGCCAGATATCCCGAGGACCTTGACAAGAACAGGAAAAGAAGAGTAAAATGGGCTCAATTTCTCGTATTATTTTAAATACATACCATCTCTCTTTTATGAATAAAATAAAGGAATTCCATTCACGAAAATCTTCATTACTACACAAAAAATGTAGCAGTTTAGCACTGGGTGGTTTAATTTGAAATATAGGTAAACCCAGACCTATAGACCATTTTTTAAGAGCTAGTTTAATGACATATATAATAATTGTGAGATTAAAATTGACATTACACAATGGAGGATTCAAAGTATAAACAAAAGTAGAAAAATTCTAGTTGAGGGGATGCGATAACTATGTACAGAAAAATCATAGTTGAGGGGATGCGATAACTATGTACAGAAAAATATTATAATTTTTTAAGGAGGTGAATATTGAACTGATAATTTCATATTTATGGAGGCAATATTGGAAAATGATTACAATGACAATTTCAAGTTAGGGACATTCTTCTGGGACTTAGAACAGGATGTTTTCCCTTAACTTTTTTTTTTTTTAACTAGAAAAGGAAAAACGAAAGCCAGAATTTTTTTTAACCCTGTCTAAGTAATAAACTTGTATCCAAGAATGTAGTTGTAAGAAAGTACTGTTATCTATTTAAAACTTACGGAAACAATTAATTTTTAAGGCAACATTAACTGAAGTTGAATTATGGAGCAATTCCTCCGGAAGTTCATGTCACAGGAATGTTATTGCCAAATAAATCCACTATGATCAGTTGAGTGACGGTGAATAGGAAAAGCACTTTAAATAATTGGACACTCAGGGGTACCTTTCCAAAGTCTGTAATGACACATTAGCTTTGTCACTCCCATTAAACCAGTGGGGGTTTTGAAGTTGAAATTCATCTTTACAGATTAAAGTCTTCCTTCTTAACACACTGCACTGTGGAAACCATCAAGAAGGCCAGGGTTAGAACATATCAAATGTTCTTTGGAGAGTAATAGTACTAATTTCCCCAATCAAATTTATCTTTATAAACCTTGTAGTTATAAATTTTGATACATTCAACTGAAGACAGAAGGAGAAGATACAGTGTTTACATTAGAATTTACACATTGAAAGCATGACTTCTGTACTTGGTGTGCTATGTCAGAAAATAAGGATTGCCTTTAAGAATGTTTCCTTATATTCCATCCAAAACCAGATCCTTTTTAGATTTCTACTCCTTCTACTGGTATTAAATCACTCCCTAAATTTCTACTTGAAGGACTGGTAAGGCTTTTACTTATACTAGGTAGAATTGCTTCTATGATCTCTTTGGGGATGATTGAAGAAAGAATATTTTTCCATATTACACAGAATCAGACTATGTAACTTGAAAAATAGAAATATGCTTATTTTACTTACTATGAGGGAAAATGTAATGTTTCAATGAATATTTTTTTGAATTGATGGCAAGAAATGTGATTTACTTTCTCATAGTGTTTTCAGAAAAAAATGTAGTATTATTACAGGACTACTAATAAAAATTTTACATTCATTGCATGCCATGAATTGCATGCCAGGTTTTTACAAACAAAAAGTGTTTCCATTATATCTTTAATTACTAAATTAATAAATAGTATAAACAATAAGCAAGAGTGGCCTCAAATCCCTCTTTTACCACTTACCAACTATATGCCCAAATATAATTTGTTTATTTATTTTATTTTGTACCAGGGATTGAACCCAGAGGTGCTTAATCATTGAGCCACATCCACAATACTTTTTATTTTTATATCTTTTTTAGTTTTTAATTTTAATACAGGATCTCACTAAATTGCTGAGGCTGGATCTGAACTTGCCATCCACCCTCCTCACGAGCCACTGAGATTACAGGCATGAGCCACTGCACCCGTTATCTATCTTCTTTTACTGTCCTCATCTATAAAAGTTTCCTGTCAAATAGATAATTGTGAGAATTAAGTGACTAAATGTTTGTTTAGGACCAACTCTTTGTTCTATAGTGACCTCTATTCTAGACTAACATATACACATTTCACTCTGGTTCATCTAGATCAATGACTTGTACTGAGTTGTTTTCAATGGAAAGAAACAAATGAGTAAATGAATTGAGAGAATGAGTGAATGATTATGGAATGGTGGATAAATTGGGCTCCGAATTGCCCTGTCTTTCTGAATCAGTGCAACTGCATAAATGGAACCAGTGGTGGTGGATTTACAGCATTGGTGTGGATAGGTTAAGGCAGATGTGTGAGGGAAGTCAGTTATTCTGTGCCCCTAACATGTAGGCATATTACTAGTGAAGAGTCAGAAACTTAATACAAGATGGAGTTACAATTTGAACACAGGTTCCTGGCATTCAATTTAGTGTTCTTCTTATTATTATTCTTACACAG
This sequence comes from Marmota marmota marmota, assembly GCF_001458135.2. Lineage (NCBI taxonomy): Eukaryota > Metazoa > Chordata > Mammalia > Rodentia > Sciuridae > Marmota > Marmota marmota. Next base: position 7,903,738 of record NW_025999905.1, on the reverse strand, counting down.
TCCTTGCATTAGTAACTAAATTTTAAAATAGAACATTTTTCTCTATTCCACTGAATGTATTTGCCTGATCAGCTTTCCACATTTTTGTTTCTATATGCCTAGCATCTACCTACGCCAAACATTGCTTTTCCTTTGAATTGCCAAACTGACGTCTTCCTTTCTGCAGTTCAACTTTTATTTCTTAAAGTAATTTGCCCTGGCATTTCTTCGGGTGGCCCTTACAGATTCCAGGAGAAGAGATGAGAGTGAGCTTCATGAAAAGGCAACACAGGATGCAAATGTTAGCCAGATCCTCACAACTCAGTGACTCTCTGGGGAGCTGACCCTGCATGTTAAGGAACACTGCTTTGATAATTTTAAGAGGTTCATTGTTTATTATAAATCGTCTCTCTCTCTGAGGTGACAGGGGTGGTATATATGATTATAAATTGCTTCCCAGTCTCCTGCCTCTGGCACTCACCCATGCTGCCAGAATGTGTGTCTGTTGGGGGCCCAGGATCAGGAGGAAGTGAAAGAATGTTTAGAAATGCAGGAGGAGGGGAACAACTGGGGTCAGTCAATCTCCTTCAGTCTGAAATAATGCAAAAGATTGGAGAATTTTGGAAAAGTGTAAAAAACTGAACTTGACTCATCTAACTATAGAGCATTGATCCTTAGAACACTAACAGATTATTTGTTTAAACCCCTGATTTTGCTTAGATAAGCAATGTTCAGAGAGCATAAGTAGATTCATCTGTCATTCAAAATTGAGACTTGGGCTTACATTTTGGGTTACAAGTCTTGAAACACCTCTTTTTTTCTGAATTTTTAATATCTTATCCTCACTAGATAGTTTTAATGAAATTAATTTTTAAACGTTAAATGTCTTTGCAAAGCTAACAAAATATAGAATTCATGTAACTATTGTAAAAGGGAAAACTCCTTGAAACTTGTAAGCTTCTTTAACAGTTGGTTTTCATTTATTCCTCTAGGATTATTCATTCTTAGAATATTTCATTTTGACAGATTCAACTTTTCAGAGAATTTTCTGTCTGTATTTTGTTATGTTGTTTTTTTTCCTTTCTTGTTCAATTACATCTATTTTTGAATTAGAATTATGTGTTAAGCTTAGTCTTGATTGTTTTTTAAAAAAATCACACACTATTGATATTCTTTACCCTGTGATCACAAGGCTACCACATATATCCTTCTTATTGTGTGACTTTATTTCATTTCACTCCATTGAGGGTTGTAATAATGGAGTGCACATACGTTAATTTAATCTGACTTAAAACCAGTTATTAAATCAATTGAGTCATTTTGTCATGCACTTTATTATTATTAATTTACCCATCACAAGCATGTACTTTCTACCTCTAAATATTATGAAGCCAATCCCAAACATCATCTTATCTGTGATTATTTCAATTTGTAATCATAACACAATTATTTTAATACAATAGTTTCAACACAATTTACAAAAATCCATTAATAGTATTTAATAAAACACTTTGTTCTTTTTTTAAAAAGAACAAAGAATTAGTATCTAAACAAGGTCAATATAGTGCATTTATCTAATATGGCCTATAAAATATTTTTAAATCAATATAATAACCCCATGATACACACCTTTTTAAAAAATATTTATTTTTTTAGGTGTAGATGGACACAACACAATGCCTTTATTTGTATGTGTTGCTGAGGATCGAACCTGGGTCCTGCCTGTGCTAGGCGAGCGCTCTACCACTGAGCCACAATCCCAGCCCGATTCACACCTTTTTATACCATTTATCTGTTGAAATTATTTTAACTGAAGACCTTTTCTTGTTCCCATTTGGTTGATTTAATTTCCTTAATGTCATTGAACTTATACTTTCTAGTACCCTGATATTTTATGAACACATAATTAGATCCCAAGAATTAAGTTCAATTTGAATTTTGAGGGATAGCAAAGACAAGAACATACTTCCAAGTTGGTTTATCCACTTGTATGTTACCATATCATGACTAGTATTAGGTTGATCCTTATATTATTAAGAGTCGCACCAACTGTTAACCCAGTGATTGTAGCACCCAGGGACATTATGTTCCAATTTACAATCTCATTAGATCTTTAAAAATGACACTATTCTAAATATATTATTTCTTCTGCATTTAATGTGCATAAAGGAAAAATTACTTTCACTATGTATTTGGTTAGTTAACTAGCTGGTTAGTTTCACAAAGAAAAAAACATGCTTGGTTCATTCCCATTATGTATTAATTTTTCAGAATAAAGAATTGGTGTCTTAATGGATATATATATATATATATATATATATATATATATATCCATTTTATATATTTTGAATATCATAATAATAGCCATACTTTATGGGCTTCAATAAATGCATTGCTGGGTTGTATGCATTAGATTGATTATTTGCTTTCATATTCAAATACCCCTTCCACTTTTTGATAGGATCTTAGTAGTCTTTTATAAGGTATTTACTTTCAGGCAAGATAAACCACCCCAGGTCCACAGTGTACATCTCCTGATCCAAACCAAGAATCAGCTATTTCTCCAAAGATACTGGCTTCACTTATGGGAATTGGTGCATAGAAATCACACTGCAGGCTCTAGGGTGCTCAACACTAGTAGGTTATCATTGCTTAAGCATCATTGTAGTGGACATACGTACAAAATACTTTTATTCCTTTTAAAAAAAAATCACAAAAGAGAAATTAGACTTTATCAGAGTTCCTTACACAATTATGTAAGTTTGGTGTTATATAAAAATAGAAAGTATACATATACACATAAACATCTTACATGAATGTATCTGATACTTATAAATAAAAATAAGTTTTGTAATGTTTGATTCCTTGGATTATTTTTCAAAAACATTTTCATTCATAATGAAAATGCTCCTAATGACATGAACACAGTTATTTATCCACTTTATGAAGCTTTCTCTAAAAACAAGAACACTAAATGCAATTTTAGACTATTTTATGGCTCTTTTTTTTTCCTTTCGGCATTTCCCACTTGAGATAGACAGTCAAAATATTCTGTTTTAAATTACTGGAATTAAAGATTCTCTGGTGTTTTATTAATAAGGTATTCAATTGATCCCACTTTATTTCTAATTTCTAAGGGTTGCTTTAAAAATTTCTTAATTAAATATGACATTTGAATCTATAGCAAAAACTTTAAGAAAAGGTACACTCAGAAAGAATAAGCTTTCATATTTCCCACATACCCTCATACCTAAGTCTGTTTATTCCCATGTTCTTAAATATTTTTATTAATTCTTATGTCAAATTTCAATGGTTTAATTTAGAAAAAAAATGAAGTCTTTGTGTGTATCTAAATAATTATATTCCCACTCCTTCACAAAAATTGCATATGAAGTCTGGGGATATAGCTCAGTTGGTAGAGCACTTGCCTCACATGTATAAGGCCCTGGGTTCAAACCCCAGCACCACAAAAAACGAAAAAAGTGCATATGATAAGTATAATTTGTGCCTTGCTTTTTTAGTGAAGAATATGTCTTGGAGATCATTTTAAGGCAGCTTATAGAAATATACTTTGGTTCTGTTTTATGGTTACTTAGTACATTCTGGATGTTAAGGTTTATTCAGGCATTTATTTCTATATTGTTGAATATTTGGATTATCTCAATCTTTGGTAGTAATATTTTTATCACTTGTCCACATATTTCTTATGATTTTTGGCAGTATATATCTAAGATTTTAGAAAGGAGGCTGCAAAGGAAAAATAAATATGCATTTTGATAGTTATTATGAAATTCCCTCATATTTGATCAAGTTATTATGTGAATTAGCATTATATGACAGAATCAGATTTTTCACAGCCTCGATTATATTATATTATATTATATTATATTATATTATTATTTTTTTTAATATTGGCCAACCTGATAGATGAAAATAGAATCATGAAATACTTTTAGTAGCATGGAAACAATTGGAACTTCTCTAGTTGAGCAGAAGTGTAATCATTTCTCTTACAATTTTTTTTATATACATGTGGAGCTATGATTTGTTCCAAAGCTAGGTTTATTTCCAATTCCTAAGGGTTGCTTTAAAAATTTGTATCTTAACTAAATATGACATTCGAATCCATAGCAAAAACTATAAGAAAAGGTACATTCAGAAAGAATAAGCTTTCATATTTCAGCACATTGCAGGGGACACATGAAGTAAGAGCCTAAGTAGACTTTTTTTTTAATCCATCTCTATTGAGGTATAATAAATTCTTATAGAGAGACTGAAGTGTGATAAGAGCTTTATCTACACTATTTTTTTAACTTATCTCCAGACAGGAAATGAGGGTACAGATATGCTGTATTATGGTCACCTAATAATGCTCTGCTTTGAAAATACCTACAAATCATGATTTACATGTCTTTACTTTTGATTCATTTTCAAGCACAATAATAAGAAAAATTCTGATTCTGTTCATTCTCCTCTTTTCTACTTTTAACTCCTCAGACTTGTACAACTTCACAACTTCTTCAGGGATGAAATGATTTTTTTTTAACCTAGAGAATTTTTTCATATTTAGAATAAAAAAAAAACTTTCCAACATTTTGGATACTCCTAAAAAAGTTTGAAATTTATAAACACTTCTGGGAATATATACAATAGATGTCTTCAGAAAATACATTTCTCACTGTTTCTCATTTATATTCTGAAAACACAATGAAACAAGAACCAGACACCCTGTACATGTTTGTACCTTTGATTAAATTAGACACTTGTGGTAAATCAAAATGCACTTTCTAAGTGAAGGGATAGGAAGCCAAATTGCTCTTTAGGCTGGAGATTTTCTAGGGAAAAAAATAAAGCACATTGTTTTGATTTGGTCAGTGCATCAGTAAGTTTAATTTTCCAATTGACTGGAGAGATGCAGTAATACCTTATACAAACATGATTTGTAACCTTCTAACCTCTTTTATTCTGTGCATACAAAATGAAACTATTTTTCATCTGTAACAAACTGCAGAAGCATAAGCATGGAAAAGCCATTCTTTGCTTCCTCTATGTATACAAATAACTTAAACAATGCAAATGAGCAAAATAATGTCTCAGAAAAAAGGCATTCATCAGTTTTCTGATGGGAAAATTAGAGTTAGAGTTGAAACCATGAAATAGTCCCATTACCTACCCCTTTTTGATGATGTACAAAATAAATTATCATGATTACATTTTTTACATGAAAAATATTTTCAAAGGATTATAACTATTTATTTTTGAGTGCTAAGAAATTTGAACTATTTCTTTTGAAAACTTGTCTTTGGGATTCCACCTCTTGGGTCCCCTTCTTCCTCCGGGAGAAGTCTTTTCTGCTGTCCTTTAATAAACTTCTAATTTCTACTCTGAAATAAAAAAAAAAGAAAGAAAACTTGTCTTTGGAACACATTAATATTTTGCATTTTTTCTGTAGCAGTAAATGCAATTGACATTTAAGTGGCTATATGCATAAAAAATAAAAGGTTATGATCCCTTGCAAATGTATCTGTTATGGTTTAGGTATGAGGTGTCATCCAAAAGCTCATATTTGAGACAATGCAAGAAGGCTCAGAGGTGAAATGATTGAGTTATGGGTATAACCCAATCAGTGAATTAATCCCCTGATAGGGATTAACTGAGTGGTAACTGAAGACTGGTAGTGTGTGGCTGGAAGAGGTAGATCATTGGGGGTGTGTCTTTAGGATATATATTTTGTACCTCGTGAGTGGAGTCTCTCTCTGTGCTTCCTGGTAATGTTCTGAGCCACTCTTCTCTATCACATTCTTCTACCATGGTGTTTTGCCTCTACCTCAAGCCCCAAGAAATGGAGCTGGCCTTCTATGGACTGAGACCACCGATACTGTGAGCCCCCAAATAAACTTTCCCTCTTTTAATTGTTCCTGTCAGGTATTTTAGTCACAGCACTGAAAATGCTGACTAAAATAGTATCTCTAAACTTTTGGCATACTATGTTTAATTGGTGTGAGTTGTTCACCAAGAGGAACTACAAAACTATCCACCTTCATGCAGTACAGAGGAAACCTACTTAGCATAACCAGACAAGCCTTAGCACCCCATATTCCTCTCATCAAGCAAGATATGGTGCTCCACAGATTTTATTTCAAATATGTTCATTTTGTTTAAGGCACCAGTCTCTAAATCTGTTATTTATCAAAATCACAAAGTTTTCTGAAGCTTTAAAACTCAATTTCTTAAGTCCACTCCAATCCTGCTCCATAAGATTTTCCTAGAAATGAGTCCAAGAATCATTTTTTAAATGTTGATTTTTATATCTGTCATGAATTAATAATGAGGTATACCCAAAAGCTCATGTGCAAGACAGTGCAAGTATTTTCAAAGGTGAAATGATTTGGTTATGAGAGCCTTAACCTAATCAGTGGATTAATCCACTGTCATAGATTAACTGGGTGGTAAACCTAGGCAGGCAGGGTTTGGATGGAGGAGATATGTCCCTTGGGGCATGCTTTTGGGGTGTTTTGTCTTTATTGAGGGGAGCTCTTTACTTTCTGATTGCCATGTTCTGAGTTGCTTTCCTCTTTCATACCCATCCACCATGATGTTCTGACTCACCTTTGGCTCAGAGCAATGGAATTGGTTATATATTGGCCGAAACCTCTGAAAACGTAAGTGCCTAATAAATTTTTTCTCCTCTAGAATTAATTCTTTTTTTGAGAGAGAGAGAGAGAGAGAGAGAGAGAGAATTTTTTTTAATATTTATTTTTTAGTTTTCGGCGGACACAACATCTTTGTATGTGGTGCTGAGGATCGAACCCGGGCCACACGCATGCCAGGCGAGCGCGCTACCGCTTGAGCCACATCCCCAGCCCTAGAATTAATTCTTATCAGGTATTTTTGGTCACAGTGACAAAAATGCTGACTAAGATAATATTCTTTTAATTTTATCCATTGAGTTAGACACTACTTAAACTAATAATTGTGTTTGTACTTGAGCTTTAGAGCTAATGTGACTGTGTATTTGCTATTCTGTATTATCATTGTAAGAGGAATGAATGTCTAATTGTTAAGTAAAGAGACATTTTTCTGAAGCCTGTCATGAGATGCACATTTCACTTGTTAAACCAGCTCAAAGTTTCTTTACTCCTTGATGATTCTTTTACTCATATTTTAATAATTCTTTCAAATTTAAAATATATTTTATCAACTATATATTAGCTGTTACTAACAATCTCTGAAATAAGATAGTTTTGTTATGGATAGGACCAAGTTATGAGGCTTGGTACATAATGTAAATAACTGGTTACAGTTCAGGCTTTGGAGTTTTTTCTGCCTGGATTCAAACCTATACTGTGTCATGAGACTCTTAGCAAGATACTTCACCAACTCACATTTTCTCATCTGTTAAATAGGAGTAATAAGGTTGTCATAAAGATCATGTGTGTAAATATTACTTGAAAATAATTTGCTATTCAATAATGAATATTTTCAGGAATAAATGGAAGAACTTGTGAAAGCAGTCTTCTGAATTCCAGGTCTTCGTTTTTTACTCCAAAGCACATCCTAGAGGCTTCTTATTGGAATCATTTCAAATGTTGCAGCCAGCAGAGAACTGTACAAGAATAGAATACCATGCTGGGAAGTTGGATAATACAAGGTTTAGAACTAGGGGAATTTTGAGGGACAGTCTTTGATGAATATGATGTGGATTTGATGGACTAGGAGCCTGTTTGATAACTGATAAAAGGGAACGATTGTGAACCAATGAATATTACATGGGGATTGAGACTATGCAATTGGACTTTGATAATTTCATTCAATTTCTTATCTACTACTGATTTTGAAGTAGGGTTTTAAAAATATGCATTTGACCAATGTTTTATTATGTGTATTTTCAATCAACCATAAAAGTTGACAGGATTTCAATGAGTAAATAGCCATATAACCACTGCTACATGCATTCTACAATTGAAGTTTTGCCGTTTTCTTTATCTCATTTCAGTTTGCCCATTTCTGCATGGCAACTGCAATAGGTAGAGTATTTAGCATTTTTTTCTGGTTCCTCAGCACAATCCAGCATGAAAATTGAGGTTACCAGATCACACAGTTGGTTACATGACTGAGTTTAGGGAATTCACATCTTTTATAATAGACAATAGGCATCAGGCCCTTTGTTCCAAAGAGAATCTTTATCTGAAATGTAGCAATTTGTCATGGTGTTGAAGTATAACACAAATTTTCTTTCAGCATTCCCTCTACGGCTAATGTATGGTAGCTGATCAGGCACACCTCAGTTAGGAGGAATGCTGCTCATGGTGCCTCTCAGGTTGTGCAAAACTATTACTAATTCTATTGTCCATTTAATGTAATTTTAGAGTTGTTTAGATAATATGTACTGAATTTTTGAGTGCCCGTAAAATTCATATGTTGAATAGGTCATGGTGATGGTACTCTTATTATATATACTGCCAATGCTCTTATAATATGAGGAAGGTAGGGGGGACACGCGCTTCCTCCATCCCAACCTGCTTAGGAAAAATCATGTGAGCATATGGAAAGAAGGTAACTGTCTACAAGTTAGGAACCAAAACTCATCAGCAACCAAATCTGCTGGCACCTTGATGTTGGGCTTCTCAATCACCAGAATTATAAGAAACAAATGACTATTGTCAAAGCCACCCAGTGTATGGTATTTTGTTATGGTAACCTAAGCTTAATAAGGAATACAGTAGATAAGCTTAAAAACAGGGGCATGGTAAATTACGAGCTACAGGAATTTAAAATCAAAACCACTTTCCCACCTTAGGTACCTCACAAGGCACAAAGCCTCGATTCCTGTTGAAAGGAAATGGTGTATGAACTAGTTTGGTGAGACTACTTGGGCATCAAGCAATTCTAAGTAAACAATTTTTTTTGATGACATAAGAGTAAATGAATCAGAAACACATGGATTGAATTATCTCCGAAATACACTGGAATATAAACATCAAGGGGTAGGGGTTGTATTTGGAAGTGTGCCAAATTCTAGTTTAAGAAGAGAAAGGGAATTTTATAACTCTAGAGGAGCAACCAAAGTCTTCTATGCCCTGGATTTTAAGGTGATAGAATTTTAAAAATTTGAACCACCAGGCAACATGCTTTAAGGTGAGCATCGACTAGCAGAGACATCAATGATGGAGACTTCCAATTTTGTTTGTGAGAAACACATTAACTTAAGTGTTATTGTCTAAAGCAAATGAACAAAAAGTCACACTTCAGGTTCTAATGACAGTAAAATTTATTAGCTCCTAGATTCATCAAATGCAAGGTAATATTAATCAGCATTTGTTTATAATTGTGACAGCTGCCTGTTTGGGCAACTTCTAAAAATTTTCCAGTAATTGCAACATGGAAGGGTCTTTGCATCAGTGTTACCTCTTCTCCAGGAAACTGTATTTAGTGTGGGAGGTTATTTCTCTGGGCTCCTTCTTGTAAATGGAGCTCTCCAGTTAAGACTTTTCTGTAATACTTAAAAGGATTTTCTTGCAGCAGGCATTTTCTATTAACTAGCTATTTATTTGCATAATTATCACATGAATGAGGAAAAAGGCAACTTTCTCCCCTTAAACCTTCTCTCACAGTGAGTGTGCTTCTCCCAGATGGTGCTTGGTCCAAGAGTACCTTTGCAAGGCAGGGAGGGGGCAACTTCATGAATGTCTTATTTAAGTGTTTGGTCCAGTTATGTTAACTGACACACAATAATTAGTATAAACACTCTACAACTTGAATTCATGTACTTATACCATAATTACACATTTTAATTTTAGTCATTAAACATATTTAGTATGCATTAATTTTAAAGTGAAGTAATTACTTTAATTGTAGCATGAATATAATCAATGTTAATGCACTATATCTGGTACTACATTCTGTTTTAACATATGCCACAGCCTGCGAATAGCTGTGCTCAAGTGTCTTGAACCCCTTGTGCTTTGGCTTTCATGAGCCTCCATTTTCAAATCCAAACTTTGTGGAGGAGTGCCTTTTTAAAGCCCTTTTTCTCTATCTTAAGAATGTTGCCAGGAAATATTTATTTAGAGTCTACTAGGTCTGGTATACTGTGCCAGATGCTAAAGGCATATAATATCATGGGACCCACTCATTAATCTTAAAAGCCTTAATTTTGTAGTGAGGAGGAAATAAGAAACACATATTATGAATAAATATCTGTAAAATCATGTCCTAATTTTGAAAATTGTACCAAGATTATGTAACTAAATGTCTTTGTCCTGAGGAAATGCACACAAAAGGATTTAGGATAGAGAGACCCAAAAAAGTCTGTGTGTGTGTGTGTGTGTGTGTGTGTGAGAGAGAGAGAGAGAGAGAGAGAGAGAGAGAGAGAGAGAGAAAGAGAGAGAACCAGAACCACATTCGAGCTTGAATGCACGCATAGATGCAAAGGGGGCAAAATGAAAATAAAAAAAGGAAAAAAAAATAAACAATGTATTTGGGTAACAATTACATTTGAGTTCCTTTATCTTGTCCACAACTTTGAGTTTGAACTTAAATACAAACAGATAAAGCACTGGTATAAACCTTTAATATCCCATTTTGGGAACTGCTTGATCTATAACTTTAAAATGTTTATACATGAAGTTTGAAGCACTATTTCTACTTTGGGGGATCAGTTCTACAAAAATAATCAGGAAATTGATTTTTGTAGCCTTAGTAGCAAAAATATATAAATTATCTTAAATATCCCATATTAAGAGAAAAAAGTGATGAGATCCAAAATGGAGAACTTCCATAAAGATTTAGAAGGCAAAGTGGCTGGCAAAACAGCCCAAGCAGGACCGGAAGGATGGACTGTGAGGGACCAGGATGAAAGCACTATTCTGAGATGAACCAACCTTCCTTCCTTCAATTCAACATGTATATATTGCGTGCCTACTAAATCTCAAGTGTTATGTTGTATTAGTGTTGGTGAAACAATGATAAAACCTGTAAAAAGATATGTGTCTTCATTGAGCTTATGGTCTAGTAAGAATAACAACAAAACAATAACATACAGGAAGTGATAATGAGTGTTTAATAATGCAAAAACTTTGAGTAGGAGAGAACATAGAGAAGATGAGAAATATTTATATTCACATCCATTCAGGGAATATGTGGTATGAAAGGGAAGTGCACACTTCCATGTAGGTACATTTGAATATTTCAATTTTTCCTATGTGAGCATGTTCCACTTTTTGCTAAAAGAAAAAGCATTGGTTTTTAAAAAGTCCAATATCCATTGTTTTTGGAAAAGTAGAAAATAATTTTGTGAAGGTAATGTTTTCAATGTTCTTCTTTTTACAAAGATATTCCCCTTTCTTTAATACAAGAACCTTTAGAAACCACATCCTAGGAACAGTGGATATCTGTTCTAGGAATGAAGTTTCCCAAGTCCTTGGTTTTAATGTAATCACTTTCATGTCACTTATAACTGAAAGAAGTATCCAGCAATTCTTTTTATTAAGCAGTTAGGGTTAAACACCTTAAAAAAACCTTCATGTTCTACCAACTTTAGTAACTGAAACAAATAATAAATACACAGTGAGAATATTTATTTCATTCTTAAACACAAAGAGCTATGCACATCTATTGAGTACCATGGTTCCCTGAACCTGCGAATCAGATGGCATACAAATGCTTGCAAGTCCTTCCCTACATTGCCTTGTGTCTTACCAGAGCAGGCTCTGAATTAAAAAAAAAAAAAAATCCTGCTATGAAAAGAAATGTAGAGGGCTGGGGTTGTAGATCAGTGGCTGAGCACTTGCCTAGCATGCATGAGGCACTGAGTTCAATCCTCTGCACCACATAAAAATAAACAAATAAAATTAAGGCATTCTGGCCACTTACAATTACAAAAAAAAAGAAGAAGAAGAAGAAGAAGAAAAGGAGGAGGAGGAGGAGGAGGAGGAAGAAGAAAGAAATGTAGTGTCATATAATATAGAAACTGTAGACACTTTGTATTTGTAATTTCTGTGTTATCAGACAGATATATAACTTTGAGGTCACCTAAGCAGAAAATTCAGAAGCTACAATTCCATAGGATTCTATTTCTTGCCTACATAGGACCTATACAGCCCTGTGAAAAGTCAGGACTTCTCCATTGCTAGTGAATCAATTTATTATTATTACTTTTTTTTCTGTAAGACCTCAAAAATACTGTGATGGCTTCTAACAAACTGTATACCAATTTGATAGCTTAGCAGAACATCTTGTCTTACCTCCAAGGGTGAGCTATACAATGTAAATATAATGTAGGGTGTAAAAACACTGAACTTCTTTGTTAATCTCATTATAACCATATTATATTTTACATTAATAAGGTCATTTTACTTGATTAATGTAAATTACTCTATTTACATTCCAAGCATGAATGTCAGTAAGTTGCAGTGTTTGCAACCACTTTAGAAAATAGGAAAATCTCTGTGCTTCTGATGTTTTAGTGCTGCCATCATGGTTGACATTGTCATTATGCAAGGCCGAAGTGGAAAGAGAAAAAGAACTTTGCTTCCACTCTCCTTCATTCTGGAACTGTACTGCAAGCATTTCTTGTTTTTTATCAAACTCATTAACTTGGGCTGGAGATGTAGCTCAGTGATAGAGCACTTGCCTAGCCTGTGAAAGACCCTGGAACTGATCATCAGTACCACCAAAACAAAACAAAACAAAATAATAAATTAAAATTAATTGAGTAATTGGTTTGAAGACAGGTCAACACCTCACCTTCCTCCGTCAAGCTGAAAGGTGGTAGACTTTTTATCCTTCTAATTTTAGGATTAATAAAATGGCTGTTTCCTTCCTCTGTGAAGATATACATATTGTTTGTTCATGAAGAAAGTTAAAAATACCCTGGTAGAAATCCTCCCCCTTCTCTGTATTCCCAATTTCCTTTCATATGTCCTATGGTTCCAAGGATGTAAAAGTGTGAATTTTGTATGAACTGGTAAATACCATGCCATTAAAATGTCCCATATGATAAATTGTATTGCCTCTGGGGTTACATCTGGGGCCATGCCATTAAATTTTAGCCATAGGACATGGTAATTTATTTTCTATCACTAATATGATGAGGTGAACAAAATGAGTTAATATTGCTAAAGTCCTTAGAACTTCACATATAGTACTTACTTTTTGGTATGACACATAATCAGTACTATATTTAAATCTAAGTGTTTAATAAAAGAAACTTGAAGTGAAGTCACTTATTTTCAGTCTGACAACTAATGGAGAGCAAATAGAATAAAAATCAGTGTGAGAGCCGTTCAGCAGGTGACATTATGTTCACTGTAGAGCTGAGACTCTTACTAGCAAGCTTATGTCCGAATTCCCTGTGTAATTTGCCTAGTTTTGCACATATGACACTGAATACTATTACTTATCCCCAGTTTTGTTCCTTTTCTTGTAGGAGTTGCTGGGTGGGGATCTTTTTTCCACATTACTGTATCTTCTGGAGCCTAGATATCCAGTAGCTGTTTAATATGTCTTTTCTGATTCAGAGCCTTAGGAATGAATGAAATAGTATATATGAGTATAATGCCACTTAATTATAAGAATGAGCAGATTAGAGTTCCTAGATTTGTAGACCTTAAATCATCTGGACTCTTGTTTAGGCCTTCACTTGACCTAAGGTCCAGATGGTAGGGAACATTATTACCAAAATGTTGATTCTTGCTAGTATTGATAACTAGTTTCATTAACATAAGTGATTACTAACTGCCTTTGATCATTATATAACACTTGATTTTTAAATTCTAAGAATTTTTTTTTTTAAACATGGATTGCTGAGGAGTTCAAGGCCTGGAGCAGACAATAAGTATTCTATTTGCTCCCCTCCATTTTTTTTTTTTTTTAATGAAATAGTGGGATTATTTTTTTATTTTTTATATTGATTTTCCTCTTCACTTGATTTAAATTCCTTATGCTTTCTGCATTTAGAATTGTCTATTACTAAAATGTTCCTTGCAGATTGCTCAGTTTATGGTGTACAATATTACTTTTTCATTGGTAATTGCACTGCAGATCATTATATGAAAAAAAGATCCATTCTTTTCTTGAGGCATAAAACAAAGTTCCTGTCTGTGTTGCGGATGTTAAAAATCCCAAGACATTTAAGGAAGAAGAGTGGGAGTATTAACTCTAGAAAAAACTTTTGGCCAAATACCCATGAAAAATCTCTCTCATCATAGCACAGGGGACTAAGATTGTTAAGAATGATCTTTGTGAAAGAACTACTTTATGCAATTACAATAAAATATGGAGCTTTTCTTTGGATTTTATGCACATTCCTTTCCAAGAGGAAATCCCAAAACAATTTTTAAAATCTTACAAATTTATACTACGAGAAAGTGGAATTAATGATTTAAACAAATTATTGAATGTTGGGAAAATTTTAATTGCTTTAAGAAATATCCTAAATACTAAATTGCTAAAAATGAGTGAGTTTTGCCCATCTTAAAATATGTAATACTTACAGCTTAGGAATCTATTTTTATATACATCTAATACTTAAAAAATTGCTTATGGAAGAATTTTAGAAGAACAGGGATTATGCTGTAATAACTTATTGATAAATCTCCTCAAATTATGTATCTTTCAATTCAGAATCTCATGTGCATCAAAATTATTTTTAAAATAGTGTATTTAAAAATGTTTTCACTTGTTTTTCATTTAGTTATTTGTCATATTAATTTTTATGCATTATACTTTGGGGTTATATACTCATGATTCTTTTGAAATATTTTGACCTTTTTATTACAAATGCTTATTGAAACTCATTATCTTCATCTCAATATGCAAACCTCATTGACCTTGTGAAGTGTACAAACTCTCTGACCTATCCATTAGCTTAGATGACATTGAGTTGACAGACTACAGGATTCTGGGCTACTGTGCCTTGTAGAATTGATGAACACACTCATTTCAGCTGGGGCTTTGAGTGTGCACTGGTTGTTAAGATAAACACAAGATGTTGACGCCAAGAGACTCAGCCCAACAGAGCCATAGATGGATGTTATTATTTTTACAAAGAAGGCCTCTGGTGATAAAACAGGGTTGACCCTGTTAGTAGGAGCTCCATAAATCTTTCTTGGCTGAAGGTTCCTGGCCGAGCAGGTTGGAGGGCAGACAAAAGAATCAAAAGATCCAGGATGTACTGTACATGTGAAGATTGCCTATGGGACTCTGCAATAATATAACAATAGCCAAGACCGCCCAGCACAGGCTCAGTTCCTGCCTGCTTTCAACTGCTTCTAATAACAGTTTAATTGGAGTCTTCTTTTTCTCCTGCTTTAAAGAAAATTCTTGAAGTTATACCAGTTTTCATTAAGCCACTTAGGGTTTTGTCCCCCCATGATTCTGCACAGTTCTATAATAAACATTAGTTATTTTATCGTTACTTTATGACAACTATAAAGGTCATGTTTCTTAGTTATTTGGGTTGAACATGTTTAAGAGTCTCTCCTAAATTCAAAAACAATCAGTAAAAACTATAGACTTCATCTTTTTTATAGCAGTGGTCATAATTTGAAGGCATAGGATGTAATTTGCAAGAATCTGTATTTTACCCACCATTGCAAATAAAAGGAAGCAAAAATTGCTGCAGTGTAACTTTTCTAAAAAAGTTACTGGCTACTTTAATAGAAATCCTTACCTTTAGTAAACCAATTCAACAGTTTTGAAAATATGGTCACTTTTTCCTGTTCATTTTTAAGATAAAGAAAAAAAATAGTACGACTTAAATTTCTATTATTTTCTACATAAAATATAGGGTACAAATTGAATGTCTTCATTTAACTTTTGTTGGGCAGGAAATGTCCAAGGTATCATCTTTCTTGCTTGTATAGTCAACTACCTTAGGAAAGGTTTGTAAGAGTTCAAAAGAAACAATTGTGAAATATTTATTAATCATTTACTATCTGTTCAGCACTTTAGGTATTTTGTGGCCTAAAAATAAAATACTTGCTATGGCGCTTAATGATTTTCTAAGTTTGGTCAAAGTCCAATAATTCCCCATGCTTAGCCAAACAGATGATGAAATAAGGTTTATGTTATATGCTCCATAATGAACCAGATAATGCCAAAAATTGGCTGTTTAAAATTTATTGAGACTGCGAGCTTAAAGTGATCTTCATGAACTTAAAGAGTATTATAGAAACCAACTACCCTTTAGTAAAACGAAAGCAAAGCAAACTTTGCTTCTTTTGCATACTAAGATAACTATTGTGAGTAACCACAGGGACAAAACCTTTTTTTTTTTTTTAAATAAACCAACTAGAATTCCAAACATCTTTAATATCAAAAGCTAAACAGATTTACTAGGAACGTAATATTTTAAAACTACCTTCTACCTTCTGCTCTGCCAAAGTTCAGGTTGAATGGCTTTTGAGAACTTAGGGAAAATGTATTCCACATTTCAATAAACTTGGTTACTTTATGCCTTGCTCTTTGCTTATGGCCCAGCAATAAAATGTGCTGCTTCCTTTGCTTTGTAGTAACAGAGGTTCATTCTTAGTAGATCTTGGGAATATATATATATATATTATTGAACAATATATATATATATATATATATATATATATATATATATATATATATATATATTGTTCAAAGACAGAAAACACTGAAGATGTACACATGAATTCTTGGTAATTTTTTTATGAGAAATTTAATTTATTATCCTTAGGAGGTAATATTCTATTCCCCATGTCTCTTCTAATAACACTGTAGGTGAAAATATACTTTGGTTGCCACAGACATTCCAAGAACTTATAAAATGTTTCCAAATATTTTTAAGAACTCTGAATATAGTTTTTATTACTTTGGAAAGCCAATGCCCATTTTTATGTACTTTTTTCCCCTTCAAAATATCTGATACAGTTTGGCAAGATGGTTTAAATGTAAAACCAAAGATATGATTAAGAAATGTATTTAAATGAAATAGTAAAGTTTGATATTAGTTTCTATCATATTCAGAAAGAAGATGGGCTTCTCTGTATTTATGCAGTTTGTGATATTTAAATATACTTTGTACATGTATTTTAAGTATAAAATTGGAAATTTTATCTTCAAACAAATTTATATAAGAATTTACCTCCCCCTTCTGTGGGTTGATTCCTGTTCACCCTGAAATATGCTAAAATCTTAATTCTCAGTACTTGTGAAAGTGACTTTTTTTGGAAATGCCACCTTTGCAAATAAAATCAGGTTAATCAGGGAAAGTTATAGTCATACTACACTAAGGTAGGCACTAACCTAATGACTTGTGTCCTTTTAAGAAGAGGGACCATTTTTAAAAAATAAAAAGATATAAACAGATTGATACAGATAAATGCAAGTTATTTACCCAGATAGATCATGATATACAAATAAAATCACTGTCCAGTAGATCAGATGACAATCTGATTATGAGAGTGACATGGCAATCTTAATCTTTACCAATATTACATGTGTAATTCAGTTTTATTTAATCTATTTACTTATCCCCCAAATTAAACCTGCCAATACTAAGGAAGCCCTTGATTCTTTACTCACAAAGTTTATGTGACTATGTGTCTTTTGATCTCCTTACCTGTGTTCTATCCTATGGTTAATCTCTAGCTCTTACTATTATAATTTTTATTTTCAATAATTTTATTTTGTTTTACACTGATGTTTTTCTGTTTTAATTAAATTATTCCTTACAATTCATTTTCATTCTTTTTTCCCCACCAAGTTAGAGAATAAAATAAAACTTTTTACTTAAAAATCTTTTTAAGAGAACTATAGCTCCCTCATTACTTAAATGTAATAGAATAGAGAAATTTTTAGAATAAGTAATTTAATAATTTTTATTAATTCTTAACTCTCCATCATCTACATAAAGCTGAATGTCATTTAGTAGCTCCCCTGGAGAGGATTAAGAGGTGGAAGGTACAGGAGATAACTGGTGAATGTCCGGAAGCAGGGCAATAAAATGACACTGTTGCCTCCAGGACTCTTCATTTTGTCTCACTTGCTTTTTTTTTTTTTTTTCCTGTGTGTGTGTGTGTGTGTGTGTGTGTGTGAATCAGAATATAGAGAAAAAGTTTACTTAAGCAAAATAATTTTGCCAATTTTTCACAGTAACAAAAGATTTTCCCCCATAATGAATATATTTTAGTCAAAATTATTATGATTTATCTTGAGATAAAATAAATAGGAAGGCATTTTAGTTTTATAGAAATCTAAAGTGACCATTATTAATATTGCTTGCCATGGCAATAAGATCACTATTACGATGCAGTTTATTGTAATTGAGATATTATGATCAAGTTTATTGTTCCTTAAATTAGTTATATCCCTATTTCTTTTTTTAACTACCCTGTTCTGCCAGCCTGTGCATATTTAGATTTTCTGATTTTATAAGCCTTACATTATGGGTGCTTTTACCTTTTTTCCTTATGTGTTTATTAAGAATAGCTTACAAAAATTCAGGATTCATTTGAGTGTTTTATTTTATCAAACAAAATTTCCATGTGTTCATGTTTTCTAGGTATTGTCATTTCCACAAATTCATTTGGTTCAATTCCTAAGGGAGTGACTTTTCTAAAGTTCAGATCCACAGGTGTAAACTGCACATGGCCACATCACTCTCTCAGAAAAATATTTTGCCTCCTAAGTCCAAATTACACCCCTGATTTCTGGAGACATTTTGTAATGGTCTCCTGGAGACCACTGAACTTAGGTAATAAAGGTGAGATACTGAACAGCAATCTTCAGCCCAACTCTGCTAGGAAACAATAGCAACACCTCTGTACTTAGGGAGGGCAGTTCCTGTCGGCTCTGAATTGCTATAGCAAGAATCTATAGCGCATGGCCATGTGGCACAGTGGAAAAACTGTTGCTTTGTTTTGAATGTGGAACTCAGAATTTTTGGTGAGAAGGCTTTCATAACCTCACAAAACACAGACATTGAATAACTGCAATAAAATAAAATCCAACTTTGCTTAATAAGATTGTCAGAACATGACCCTATGATTATACTGAAATCCTTAGAATAGTTCAGACTGTGGAATCCCAAATACTGCTACTTGAAATGAGTGGTCTATATAGGGAAATAAAACAGGCTTCACTGAGAAAGTGGCCTTGCTTGTAAACAAGTCACCCTCCTGAACTATAAAATAGTGAGGAGTAACACGGTCCTGGTAATGATCAAGAGGGGCATCGTGCAGAGTGTGAAGCCAGTCATTTGTCATCTGCGTTTTCTTCTAAGGCCGCCATCAATCTCCATCTGGCCCCAACTTCTCACATACCCCCCACCAAAGTGGGAGAAATATCTTTGCTATGTTTTAAGAAATGAGTTATAATATGCATTTGTTAACACTGAGCAGGGTTTCCTGACCACCAAAGCACTAACCACCCCAGAGACTATATCTTTACAGGAGAAATTTGATGAAATCCATTAAAAGCTCATGACACAGATATAGGTAATTTGGGCTTCTTGGTTTTGTTTTCCATTCTCTGAACTGACTTTGTTGACCATGACTCTTATAACTATAACTATTTTTGCTCTTCAAATTTTGCCTTATTCAAAGAAAAGACAGATTTTTCTTATCACCATCCTTCTTGTAATCTCTGCACTCATCTTACATTCATATCTCATTTACTTCTTTCTCTTCATTGGTCATTAGAATTTCTTGTCCACTTCTCTACATATTTCAGTGATGTATCAATCAATCTAGCAGACCAGAAATCATAATACCCTTTAAATCAATTGGTTTTGAATTCTATTTTTAAGTATGTGACAGTATACCTTTTTACCTGCCCCTGGACATTCTGTGCTTTTTCTTTGCTGTCTTTTAGAGATCCTTTGACCCCCTGCAATTTCTCTCTTCCCCTTTATCAAAATGTGTTCTTAACAACTTGTTTCTATTATTTTCCCAGTCCTATCCAATTTACTTCCCTGCCTTTTCCATATAGGATGAAAGATTTTAGTCCTTTCAAAAATGTTTCAGGAGTAGAATAACTTCTTAGTGCTTTTTAATGTTTTAGTTTCTGATAAACATTTTTTTTTCAATTATAACATACATTACAAGAAAGAACATAACTCATAAGTAGATTTATGTTGCAAGGATGTGCTGTAGATGAATGTTATAAGAACACATTCACACCATCTAGGTAGACCTATGGAACTTTCCTAGCACCCCAGAAGTCTCCTACATGTCCCCCATCAATTATCCACCCCTCAACATGACCACTTTCTCTATGGATTTCTTAGGTTATATTTGCCCACTTGCAAATTTGATGCAAGTGGACTTGCTAGTACATACTCTTGTGCCAGATCAGAGAAAACAAGATGATATTTTGCGAAAAATATATATGATGATCCATGAGAATTCCTTTATTCTACATCTACTTCAGCATTTCATATGTATCTTTGTATTTTATATTTATTTCATTTTATTTATTTATTTTTGTAGTACTGGTGATTGAATGTAGGGCCTCACAAATGTTAGGCAAACACTCTATCACTGAACTACATGCCCAGCCCTTTGTTTATTTATTTTACATTGAGAAGGTGTCTCACTAAGTTGCCCAGGCTGGTCTCCAATTTGCAATCCTGCTGCCTCAGCTTTCTGAGCAGCTGGAATTACATGAGTAGTTTGGGCTAATTTAAAGGACTTTGATAGAGTCTTATTTTTTGGTGGACATATCAACTGGTTCAATCATTTTGGAAATTTCTTTGACAATAATTCCTAATATTAGACCTGAATATGTCCTGAGGACCCAGAAATTCTACTATAAAGGACTATCTCCAATGAAAGTAAGTAGATGCATGCACCAAAAGATGTATTAGAATGTTCAATGAAACCTTTTTTTCTTTTATCCTCACACCAGTGGTGAGTGTTATAGTAAGTCTTAATATTAGGTAGTATAAGTTCTCCATCATTTTTTCTTCTTCAAATTTATTTTGGCACTCCTACTCCCCATGACTCTTGGTATAAATTTTAATTATCTTTTCAAGTTTATCAGAGTCCTTTACTCTGAAAACTGCAATTTTAGTGAGTTTCAGAATCAACTTGTCGATCTTGATATCTCTCCTGGATTAAGGTTTCTAATCTAGAAAATAGTGTATCTCTCCATATAATTAATAATTTCTTTTTTCAATCATCTCTTCAAATTTTCTGTATAAAAAGACTTGTCCATATAGACCTAGTTTTTATCCCTAGGAGTTTTGTTTTTTGTATATCATTAAAAATTTTACTATTAAAATTATACACCTAATGGACTAATGCAAGACATATAAATATAATAACTGTGTGGTATTAAACATTTATACAGTGACCTTATTAAATTCTCTTTCAGATTTAGTAATTCAATTACACTTTTTCAAGATATTCTAAATACACAATTCTAATGTAAGAGTGTCATGTCTTTCAATGTTTAGTTTTATCTTACCTCATTGCACTCTTGAACAATAATCAGTAAGTGTTTTAAAATATTTATATAATAAAGGAAATAAACTCTACTTTTGTTTATTAATTTATTGACATCATGAATGGATTTGGAATTTCCTCTAATGATTTTTCTGAATCTATTGTCATGCTTACCAGACCAGAGAATATAAGATGTTATTTTGCAAAAAGTATATATGATGATCCCTGAGAATTCCTTTATTCTACCTCTACTTCAACATTTCATATATATCTTTGTATTTTGTATTTATTTTATTTATTTTTGTACTGGTTATTGAATACAGGGCCTTTTTTTTCTTTCCCAATTAAAAAAAAATTCTTTGATTTTTTCAAACATGAACCAAACTTGCCTGGCTAAGTATAGGGTAATTATCCTGTCACACTCTACTTTTTATATAGCACAATTTATATTTATTGATATTTTTAGTGTTGTTCATGTACTTTCATGACAGAAATTGTCTTATCTCTTTCCTTTTTCATGACAGAAATTGTCCTCTTTCCTTTTGTAATCTCTTCTTTAGGACTTGGTACAAAAGAAATGCTAACCTCAAAAATAGAGAAGAAAAGTATCCCTACCTTTTATATTCCATAAAAGTATTTAAATTTGTCATTATTTCTTCATTACATATTTGTGATAATTTATGTGTGAAATAATCTGGGTCTAAATATTTAGTTTGGGTCAGATTTTTGATTACAGATTTTATTTTCTTAGGAAATATGCCACTATACAGAGTTTCTAATAGCTGTTTTCCTTTTGGTAAGTTTTTATTTGAAAATAAATTTATGTGACTTTTCTAATGTATTATCATGAGATTATTTATAATATTACCATATCTGGTTTTTTGTTTGTTTGTTTTATAGATCTGTAAGATTTTTAGGTATATCTTATTTTTAAAATTCCAGATTTATTAATGTATACTGGCTTTATATTTTCCAAATTACTCTTATTTAGTGTTGCATCCAATTTTTCAATCCTTTCAATAAACCATCATTTAATTTGGTTGAATTTCTCTATTGTAGTTTTGTTTTCTGTAACTTTTATTTATTTTCTTAGCTTTACTGTTTCCTTCTTTCTTTTTTTTTTAACTCTGTAATGTGAATATCTATATCATCAAGTTGTAGCCTACTTTCTCATTGATATGTGCAATAAAACTATAAATTAACTTCAAATTACAGCTTTATCTGCATCCAACAATTTGTGATGTTTACTGTGATTACTTTATGGACCAATGTGTTAGTCACAAGAATATTGCTTAACTTCTAAACACTTGAGAGTTTTTAAAGTTAGATTTTTCTTATTGATTCCTAGCTCAATCGCACTGTGTTCAGAGAACATGCTGTGCTATTTCAATATTTTAAAATTTATTGAACTTGATTTTTGACCCTGGACTTATCTCCCAAATACAATAGAAGCCCTTAAAAGAACTGAATGATGTATTGATGAATCCTAAACAACTCAATAAACGAATTTGACCCATTTTGATGTCCCTACTAAGCATTTTTGTCTGCTTGTTTTTCCAAGTTAGAGATATGTTTAAGTTTCCTTCATTAAATATGAATTTTTCCATTTCTTCTTTAATTCCTTTTCTTATATATTTTGCAGTTAGGTTATTATGTTTATAAAATTTGGATTGTTACAGTTTTTTTGAGGGCTGATCTTTTTATTATTATGAATATTCCTTTTTATTGTTGTGAGATGATTTGTGCCTTTTTAAAACAAGGGAACTGTCTAGCTCTTCTCCATGTTAAGCACTAATGTCTTTGGCAGTGTATCACAGAAGGGGTGGTAACTCCCAACACTTATGTCACCCTCAAAGTGTTCTCAAAGTCCTTCCCTACTGACAAAGCTTCCACTGTACTCTTCTAGACTGACCCATCATTAGGAATTACGGATGGGATCCTTGAAATAAGAACTACTGGCCCTTTGTATTCGAAACTATCAACTCTTACTTTTATCCTACATTTTCTTGACATTTTTTATGCCAATATTTTCTTTGAAACAGCAAAGTTAAACTCTAGAAGAAATCTTTCTTTAACCCTACAGTTCTGTGCTGGTGTGGTAACTTATAGCTATGCTATGGCTGCTTCTGTTTCTCTCTGGTTCCTGAGAACCCACACTTATGAGGTGTCATGTTCATTGTGAACCATCATGGCCAGCACACACTTGGTTCTCATTTCATAGGGTGTCTGCTTGTGGCTTCATCCAAAAGGGATCAGTTTTCTGTAGCAATGGCAGGTTATTAATTCATTAATTTTATTTTTAAGATAACAAAGAAAAATATGAACTTTAAGATCCAAACTGTTTCTTCTTCAGTTTTTTCCTTCTTCTTATATATTTTTCAGTTAGGTTATTAGGTTATTTCTTGTTAAATGGGAGAATAGATAAAGAAAATACAGTTCACAGGTATTTTATGCTTGAATGCAAAAGAGTTCCACATTTTGGGAAAGTATTTGAATTGATATGTGGACAGAAAGGAAAATCCCAGCCCAAATCAGGAGTCTTGAAAACTAACATTACTCTGAATTTGGCATCTTTGTGTTTAAATGCCAGTTAATTGTAGAAAATCCTAGAACCTTTTACATTTCATTGTCAAATGATCCTAGTTTTATTCTTGCTTCCAGTGTTCTCTTCTACCTTCATGGTATCAACTTCTAGCTGAAGGGTACTCAATTCATGTTTTACTCCTTCATTCCAAACTATGGAAAAGTATTTTCAATTGACTCTAAACATCATTATCAGAATCACAAGAACCACACACTGCAGACATCCTTAACAAAACTTACGTATGTTCATACATCCAAACTGTATTCCACTCTGAAGCTCCTGTACTCCCAATCTGGGTATTCTGAATCATACTTAATTACTCACTATGATAGTTTTCAATCCCCTTTTAATTAACTTTTTGAGACTAATATTTTTTTTTATTTACTATTCACTCAGACATTTCTGTACCTTTTAATGTGAACCCAACATCTTCTCAGCTATTATAACTACTTCTGACCTGGTCAATTGCTGTCAATCTCATTTTCTCCTATTTGTCCTACCAAACAGGGTAAATTAAAAAAAATAGGCATGTTCATGTCAAATTTTTGCTTTAAGTCATTCACAGGCTCTTGGCTGCCAAAACTTAATTTAAATACCTTATTAGTGGGTACATCCTGCATAAACCTGGATCTCCCTTACCATCCCAGCTCTGTTACTAATATCACATCACCACTCACATCTTAACCCTTTTGCAACAACTTGTTATATGCTTGTATCCTTTCCTAGAGAGGGCACACTACAAGAGTAGGAGCTATTCATCTTTGGTTTTGTATCCCTAGCATATAGTATAACACAGGAACAGAGCTAGGCTTCAGTGTTGATGGAATGCATGATGCACGAGAAGGAAGGCATATTTGTATTTAAGTGACTCTTACTAAATTGTCTTTTCAAATATTAATCTAAAACACAGCTTTGTTTTCATTCCATGCTGGTCCATGAAAAAAGATGATCTCATTTACATTTGAACGATTTATGTTCTGTGAAAATATTTTGAAAACCTAAAACTGTGACTACGAAATATCCTGGAAAGAACACTGGAGTCCAAAGATTCTACTTCTAGTCCCATGACCTTAGGAAAGTCTCCTCATCTCTCAGAGACTCTTATTCCAACAGGTTTCATTTATCAGGTCTTTGTAATTCCAGAATTCTACCAAAGGACCTTCACATCACCTGTGTTTGTGTCAGGTCTATTCTATTTTCTTGTGCTCTGGTTGCCTTCATTCCTTTCCCAATCTTGCCCTGTTGCACTTGCACTTTCATCTCTTTCAACTCTGTTATCTTAAACATAGCAGCAACAGCAATTATTTTGTGATGTCTCTATTTTTCATACTAATTAAATTATTTTAATATCAGTCATTTCTATATAGCAACAATTTTGGAAAAAAAATGCATCCTTGTTCTCTCCATAGATATTTATATTGGTTCAAAGAAAACTATGCCTAAGTAATTGTGTGTCTAGCTTGAGCCTCAGAGTAGTATCACCTGCAGGTGCAATGGTTATTAGCTCATTTGTCTTACATTACAGCGTATAGGGTTACTATACAAGGTTAAGTTTCCAGTACCTATCCTAGATAATGAACAGCATGACTGATTATAGTTCTAGGGCACTAAATTTAGGACAATTCTAGTTATCTGGTGTATGTATTTTAGAAAACCAAATCATTAACCTGAAAATAAAGAAAAGCTCTTGATTAAGTCAAAATAATTGCTTAAGAACTGAACTGATCAGAAGAGCCGTTACTTTAATATAGAAAGCAGACTCTCTGGCTGGCCCTGGAGTGAGAACAGGAACACGATCAGTGATGACAACACTTGACATGGCTGGTGTCTGAGGTTCCCAGCATTATGTGTGGTGTCCTGTTCAGTTCAGCAAATTCCACAGGATTTTGCACCCCATTGAGTGTACTAGTGACAAGATCTGATGTCTGTCAGCAGACAGGAGAGTCACAGACACATTGTGTGCATGTGCTGGACTCTCCTTATTTTTGTAAAGTGCATTGGCTGGTTTGCTTCAGTTATCACTTTACAGTGAGATCCACAGTGAGTTTAGAAAGAAAAAAAAAGTAGTTAAAAGTTTCAATGTGTTTTCAATGGTACCTGGAAGATCTGGTCCTTCTTGGTATAGATGGACTCTCTGAAATTTGCCTTCTTATTCTGTAGATAAGAAAATTAAAGAATGGTAAGGTTTAGTGTTTTTTTTTTGTTGTTGTTGTTGTTTTGTTTTTCAATGTCATGTGTCAAATCAGAGGAGTTAGGTGCCTGAATTCAATTTCTTCTAATTCCTAGTCCATGCCTTTCTTTACTCTTTATATACTCATTTTGCAATTAAGGCTACATCTATATGTAATTTGTATGTATGATTAAACTGTCTCCAAAATCAGATTTTAGTTTTCTGCACTCATGAAAGACTGATGCCTGCCCAAAACCGAAATTCTCTCAAGAATACATATCTCTTGAATATGGGGTAAAGTGCAAGGGTAGATACTTTGGAATTCCTTACCAATAAGAAAAGTGTTTGGTTGCTGGGTGGATCCAAATTTAAAAAAAAAATGCTATATAGAAGGGGTTATCAATCTTGGTTGGGTATCAAAATCACCAAGGATTATGTGATTTTTATATATTCACTTTGAAAATTTACTTAATCATTCTACTACTTTCATATACAAAAACAAATTTTATAGCACTAACTTTGAAACAAAAGAGAAAATTGGAAAAAAGAAAAGAAAAGATAGCATCACTTTTAAGTGCCTGGGATACCAAGGCAATAATATTTTCTCAAATCAATTTATGGTAACAATTTTGGAATCTGACCAAAAAAGTTAATTTTTGTTGGCTACCAAGCAGCAGGGATCTATTTACACTTTGTTAATATCTTAAATACTAGCTACAGATAAATATTATGTAGCTCACAAGAATTTTCTAATTTTTCTTTCAATGTTTTTATTGTTATTCTACTGAAATATGTACAATTTTTTCCACATTTCCTTGATCTAGAGTTTTGTTCATTGACATTGAATATACTCCTCTCTTCTCATCATAGTTATGCTTTGAAACCTGATAGGATCATAGGAGAAGACAGACTGAATGCAAAATTAACACTTATTTGGTGAAACCATCTACGGGGCAAATTTTGTAATCCAATTCAGTAATATGTTTCAGTACCATCTCCTACCAAAAGACATTTAATTATTTCTTACTATATGATTGTGGTTGTTGCTTTTCCGTGGCTTATTTTAATGTTCCATTCATACCTTTAATTTGACATTATCAACTTTGCTTATCACATAAAGCAGTTTGTAAATTTGTTTGTAAAAGAGGCCTTCAAAAACATATAGTCATCTGGGCTGGGTCTGGGGCTCAGCAGTAGTGCACTTGGCATGTGTGAGGCAGTGGGTTTGATTCTCAGTTCCACATATAAATAAATAAAATAAAGGCCTATCAACAACTAAAAAAATATTTTAAAAATATAGTCATCTATATGCTAATAATTTTCTTATATATACTTAGTTTGCTTAGTGCCAACTGATATCACTTCAAATAAAAGTATATCATCATGGGGAAGAGATGGTCTCTAGACTCAGAATGCTAGAGTTCAAATCCTGGCTCAACTAGTCAGCTACTTTATCTCTGTGTATTCTTCACTTGTAAAACTGGGAAATTAATAAAAATAAAATTAACATCAGAGGCCTGAATTAAATTATGTGACATGCAAAATCATTCAAATCGTGCAGTCCTCTAGCTATTCTGTTTTACATATAGTTCACAATATTTGAAATCGTGTTTCAATATGCTTGAAAGTCCAGCAGACATAGCCTTATCAACAATTTTCAAAACTTGAAACTTGGCTTATTTTTTCCATGGCACCTCATCCTCCTTCAGAAACTGCAAACCAACTAGACAAAAAGACCACTTCACACACACACACACACACATATACACACACACAAAAAAAAAAAAAAAAACAAGGATAAACGACCATGACCACAAACCCTGATTTGTGTTTTTTCCACATCTTGGAAAGAATCTAATAGTATATGGAATGTTACAGAGACAATATCTTACTTCATGCTCATAGGAAGATAAAGACAAAATACCTACCACCACCTCCCTTACCCATGGGCTGATGAGCTGCCCTACTTAAGAGTTTCTTATAAAATAAACATGCATTTGTGGCAGGAAGAAGTATTTCATGGAAAAAAGTATCTGTAGAGACTGAAATTTTCATGAAATTTCTAGTTCACTACTTGTAGTAAAATGTCAAAAATGATATAACCCATATGTGGATGACTATGACCTCACAGAAATCTTTGAAACTGTAGAAGCTGTTTTGAAAACTGTTACCTTGGTTTCCTCAATCCTTCCTTAATGTCCCCTCCTCACTCAAACAGCAAGGATTCTTGATAAAGAGTTCATCTCCCATTTCTTAGGCAGTTCTGAAGTGAAACCATATTTCTACTTCAAAATGTGTTCCCATTTTGTACATATTTTTTATCAATATGCTTCCACTGAAAATGACACTGTATCACTTAGACAAAAGTTTTGCTTCAGTTGAATTTAAACCAGATCCAGCATCTTACTTACCTTGATGATTAAACTAATAATACTGATGTCTTTTGTGTGATAATTTGCAAGCATTTCTACCTGAGGCCTTGAGGTTAATGCCCACAAATTAACACAGATATTTAGAACGAAGGTAGAGAATATAATCATTTATATTTACAGGTCGTTTCATTTTGAATCCTGCTTTTCAATTCATTTTTACTTCTATAGTTTTAAGGCTACAGTTGTTCCTAGGTGAGTTATGTTAGAAAAATCCAAATAGAGTAAAAAAAGCATCAATAGATTTATATTTTAAAAATTAAATTCTTTCTTAATAAGTGTTTTGTAATGTTGATTTACAATATTCTTGATTGTTTGCACTGAAGAAAATTAAGTTTGGCCATATCAATGAAACATCTGACAAACCCATAAAGAGTTCACTGTACAACTGAAAAGGAAGGTGCCAGATTCCCTATTGCTTGTTTTTCTACTTGCTTTCATTCTAAATAGACAGTCCTAAGTGACTTCCAAGTCTATTCACTCATATTGAACATGCTGAGATAACTTTTATAAGAGTAAATTCACATATAGACATGGAATATTTTGGTTTGATGATGTCTATATTATGTTTAAAAATCTTAGTGTTATTGGCAGTATGCAGGTTAATATTGCCGTGACAATGTTTCTTTATACAATGTTAAAAAATAAGATCATGCAATGTTGTTAAAAATCAAACAAGTTCCTTTTCAGGAGAGAAATACTTTTCAAATAGTCTGTGACATGGGGTTATTTCTGTAATTTAGCAATAGAACTGCATGACCTGACCTTTCTCAGAGCAGAAATAGACTTTACTTTCTTATATACAAAATTGAGAATTGAGACTGTACAACGTTTGAAATTCCTCTCAGTTCTAAATATGATTCTCAAGTGTTTTAGTGTGCTAGATTGGATCTCCCACATTTAATACTACATTTTTACTTTGATGAAAAAAAACTGGGTTAATGTAATTTGGTAATTACATGCATCTGAGTTTAACTGTAGATCTTTCTTGTTTGGAAATACTTTCCTATTCACTGTTTGAAAATGTGGATATGTTATAAATTATTCTTCCTAAATTAACTAATGAGAATGTTGATCATAGCATGAGACTTTATGATACTGTGATTATGATGATAGAAATTGTGTTGTCTCTAAGCCAGAATTTCAACAAAAATGGTTAACAAGAACCTGCAGCACCGAGTACTAGATACTATGAAGTTTGTAGATTTGATTAGACATAGTCCCTAACCTCAAGGTGTTTGAAGTCTATAGAGAGATGATTGAATTCAATACACCTCTCAAAAATTTTTCTTTAAAACTTGTGTGTTCCAGCATTTAAAATGACCATAGCACTCAGAATTAGGCCCATATTTACTGTTAGGATTCTTCTAAGTACAAAATTCTTTTTTTTTTTTTTTTATGCTCCAGCCTCTGGGCAGCATAGTCACCCTGCTAATCAGCCTACACTTCTAAGAGTTCCAAGAGTGCAAACTGAACTGCTGCTTTTCCTCCTCAGAGACTTGCAGTCCCATTTGTTTTTAAGCTTTTTGGAAGGAAAGAAAAAAAATCTTGGCATCACATAGGAGCTGTGCTTTGTGGAAGTTTTGGAAATTTTAAATTGCAGTCAAGATCCCCACTTGCAGGTGAAACATTATCTGGTCATCTTGTCATTAGTACTGACAGTTTTGGCTGGGGTTGAAGTTAAGAAAAATGCTGGAATGAACCTGGAAACAGTCATATGTTCCTCATCCATCACCTCATTAATCACAAAGTTAACATTGTCTCTGAAACAATGCTGCTTTATTGTAGGGTAATCCTCATTTATAGTTCAAGCTACTAAACAATGTTCAAGAATCCAGATTCTTCTCCCTGCTCTGCCAAGTATGGCTGAGACATGATGATCGTGACATTATTCATTGATAATTAAAGTAGAAAGAAGGATACTGGGCAATGATATCATTCTTAAAGCTAGAGAAACTGGAATATGCTCATAAGAGATTCCATGTAAGCCCAAAATTGTTATATTGCATTTCCTTTTTTAACTATTTTTATCGTAGCTTATATCTAGATATATAGTGCAGTCAGATAATATTAAATTTAAAGTTCTGTACTTCAGGGTATTACCCCTGTCCACCACTGGCCTGGGTATTTAATATCTCATCACCAGCTTGCAGAGTTGCCAGAGTGTGTGATATCGGCATGAAGCATTATGGAGGAAATGGGGAAATGATAATGATGACAATTGAGTATGACTCTGATTTATGTGTATGCTGTTCTAGCAGTACAAATAAACCACTTAGGGAAATGTGTTCATTTTAATGTGTTAGAGCTACAATATATCACTAAATCCAGAGAGAAAATGTATCTCTATGAGCACTAAATTTTTACTCGGAGGCAGTTAGCTGTCCCAGAAGGATGTAGTTATGCGTTTAAAAAACATTCAATTTGGGTCTAAGATGGTGAATATAATTATTATTCAGAAAAATATGTACAATAGGAAAAAGTGTGTTAGCTACTCACTACACACACACACACACACACACACACACCATAGGGTACATTGGAAATTAATATTTGTATTTATGGGTATTCTGAGAAAGAATAATAACATTTCTCTGAAAATGTTCTTTTCAAAACTCAGTAAGTATATAGGTATTACTGTTTCTATTCCTATCATTTGCTTTCCTTGAGAATTAAAAATTCAAAAATAGTAACAAAAAATAATAGTAAAGTATTTATGATTGCTTAAAGTTTAATGCCAGTATTACATTGATTTGAGAAGTTCCACTTAGGTAACATGAGACTATATTGGACTTTTTTGATCTTTAGTGTTTTTACAAATTGAGATTTAATTTGTCAAAGTTGATCTTTAGAGGTTCTAATTATGAATATTCAATGTTGAAACATTTTAGAAACAGATTGAATCTATTTTTTCATGCTATTAAAAATTTATAGCTGGATGCAGTGGCTCATGACTGTAATCCCAGATGCTTGGGAGGCTGAGATAGGAGTATTGTAAGTTCAAAGCCAGCCTCAGCAACTTAGCCAAGACCCTAAGCATCTTCGTGAGACTATGTCTCAAAATTAAAAATAAAAATGGGCTGGAGATGTGGCTGAAGGTAAAGTTCTTTATCTGATCATACAGCAGATAAAATAAAAATTGTGAAATACAGACTTCATGACAATATGACTGTCTTAACTACTAATATACTAATATAAAACTTCCTTCATTTTCAAACACCTTGCTGTTGATTCCTCAAATCTTTTCTAATTACTGTTTCCAATGTTCTACCAAAAGCTCTTTCTTGCAAGGAATGAATATAATCTCTTAAATTATATAGCATACTTCCAGACTTACTTCATTTTATCTTTTTATTTCAATTCTTTGCATATTACACCATCCTTGAAGGTCTGCCTCCTATTTCATTATATTGTTTCCAGTTCTCTTCCATCTTTACCTTTTTCAGTCATTCACTCCTGCTTTTTTTTTTAGCCTAAACCTTAAAAAGTTATTTCCATTAGGTTTTAGTTACTTGATCCTTTCCCCCTTTAGACAGTTATTCTCAAATGACACCATCTATTGTTTTGTTTTTCTAATATTTTGTGCCTTTCCAACTATGACAGACATGACAGCCATTCTAATCTTCATTCTCACCTGACCTCTCTCTCCTGTGACCTAGATTTCTATTTCTAGTTATGTCTACTTGACTCAGCTGGCTATTTCCTAGCTCATCAAAATTGATTTGGATTAAGATGAAATTTTCTTCCTTCTCTGTTCTCCTTGGATTCTCTATCTCCATTACTCATATAAGCATCTCACAGTCATCCAAGACTATTTTCTCTAATAATGTTTCATATCCAGCCAGTCACAAAATCTCCTCAACTTACTGCTGAGACTGTCCTGAATCTCCTGATCCATTTTCATTTTTTTCTATGGTTTCTATTTCAGACTATCTTCCCAGTCTGAGATGAGTTGTTCAACCAAAGTTACAGAACCAGCAAGCGTCTCAATAGGTGGCTGAATCCCAGGGTGTCCCTGACCCTAGTTATTTATTCAGATAAACAGTGATCTAATCAACTTGTGTGTTATAGCTGATTTTGTTGTTGCTGTTGTTAACATGTGCTTTAACTGGAGATAGACACTTTGAATAAAATTTTATCTTTCTTCAACTCTAATAATTTAAAATAATATATCAAATTATTTTATCATGAAAAGAACCATTTCCCTATCTTTTGATAAGAAAAATAAACTATGCATTTGCATATGGGGTTTCTAGATGAATTTTCAAATATACACAGTACAAGTTTTAAATAGCTAATAAAAGAAGACTTTTAAAAGTTCTCATTTCATAAATAAAATTCAAAGCTAAAATAAAATATTATTTGCATATCAACAGTAGTCTTGTTACCTCCAGGAGCTTGGAACACTAAAGCATTAAGCATGAGGCTTCAGTTTTTAGGTCATCAAAATTTTATTTTGTGGTAATTTCTCAATTCAGACCAAGTTGTATACTCTGACTGGATAATGTGAAAGGAAAACAATGCCCACATTCCTAACTGAAAGTTTACTTTTTAAATATGTTTTATGTTTACATGTAAACAAATTCAGGAAAAAAAGCAGAAATCAACTTAAACCACAAATAGAATTTTTAGTTTACTGAGTTATTATGGTATCTTTACTAATATAAAATATATACTATGATACAATAAAAGCAGCATTTTAATGAATTTTATTATTCAGTTCACAGTACTATAAAAAAATTGAAAATCAAGTCATCAATCTCTACATATTTTACCCCAAGTCAATGCAAGCTTTAGAGATTTAACAAGAATTTATCGTATATCAGATATAAATATCCATAAATAAACAATACATACTCATATACATATATACATTATTTCTATAAAATATGTGTAAATGCTTTGCTTATATATTTAATATGTAACTGTATAGTTCTATATCTTTGAAGTTAATCTCTCTTTGAATTTATATTTCTAAAATACCTTCTTATCAAGTATAGAACAAAATTGTATATACAAATTTTGTGTACATAAACATGTACATACACATGTATACATATAATAAATCCACATTTATAATTATTGCATATTTATTACATAAGCCTAGACATATTACACATGTACATATCATTATACAATCCATATGACTGTGTATTTTCCCATGGTGAAATTGTTAGTATGAGAAACTACATGTATGAATGATGTTGCCTTTGAATATTCATAAAATTATTCTTGAGTTATGTAGAAAATATCTTCTTGGTATAATCAGTCTGATACCAATGTGTGATAGTGTAATCATCCAAGCAAAAACAAAAAAGAAAGCAGTCTTCACATAATGGTGAACCTTGTGTGAATACTATGTTGGGTGTAGTGTAGCACTCTCCCAGTATTTTTGCAATCATCATTTAGGCTTAGAAACTGGAGCCCACGCTTAAGTGCGGTGTCTTCTTGAGAGGTTATCCCAGAAGCATGTGAGAATTTAATGAATTGCCCACCTTGCTCAGTCAGGAAGAGGGAGGAGCTGTGGTGAGCAGATTGGTTAGAAAATCTTGTTAAGTTAGGTAAAGGAAGAGCTACAAATGAGAAACAGACTATTAGGTCTCCGGAGGTCAAAGGGGAAATTGAGTTTGTGTGAAAAGGTGGTGGGGGCTTTTGGGAGTCAAGGGTAGAACAAATCTCTCTTCCAGCATTTTAGGAACATACTACTTTGAATGTTGGGATATTATCCCAAAGCAGGAATATATAAAATCATTTTTGTAAAAGGATTAAATATTTTCATCTTCAATTATATTTTCTTGAAAGTATATAATTATGAACAAGACTTAGTAATTTCAAATGTAAAATTACTTAACAAATCCCACAACTGTCTCAGAAATAATATTCAAAAAATACTGATACCTGTTATTTAATATGGTGCAAATACCCTGTGTAAAATTCTGGATTTTCTATTTGCCTGGAAGAGCCATTATAGACGCAGTGTCGGGGTGTAAATATTTTCAGGAATCCTACTATTATTAAGTTTCCATACACCATTGTGAAGTCTTAATGCTTTCATATATATTTCAAGTATTTCTGATTCTGTTTTTTGAAAAATGAAGAACATAACAATGTCTTCAGTTAAAACAAGCTTAGGTAAGAAACACTGATATCCAAACAAGAAAAATAATGTAGCTAATGATATTGTCAGGACAAATATTGTAACTGCCATTCTGACCTTCGTTTCTCATGAATTAAGTCTCATGTGTCTGGCAAGTCTTCCTCCACAACAGAAACCCCTTGCTCTTAGGCCTTCTACATTCCCTAAATGTACCTTCATGCTGCTCAATCTGTTCCACATGTCCACATGAAATTGGGGAAGCCACAGTAAATTCAATATCTATTAGGCATGTAAAAATACAACATTTCATTGTTGTCTGGATTATGCTTTCCATGTAAAAATCCCCCAAGACTAATACATTGAGTAGGATTTATATTCTTCCACTATTTGTTATATATTTTTAAATTTAACAGTACTGTAAAACCACATAATCCATATTTTAGAATATTATTGCAACAGTACTTAAGAATCATCAGGTTCATGCTACTAAACACTGTTATATATTTCTAATTTACACTTACCTGGCTAAGTTATTACTAGTCATTGTCCTCCTTTTCATTTCCATTTGCTTTTTAATCTTATTTCCTACTATTTATATATTAAAAGACATACAGAAGAGTGAATATGAAGTACAAAGTACGGAATCTGGAATCGTAATTTTGCTTGAACTGACTTTGTCCTCTACTAAAACATGAAACTTAAAACGAACATACTTAAAATTGCTTGGAATGCTTTGCAAATATCAACTTATTTAGTATCAATTCTATGTTGTGGATACTATTATCAGTCCATTTAACAAATGAGGAAATTGTATCACAGATAATCAATGAGATAACTCCTAAGTAGAAGAGCAGATTCAAACCTAGGCAGCTTAGCGTTAAAGTCCGTGTTCTTAAAAATAATTCTATGCTGCCTCTACGTTTTATAAAACCCTGGAAAAGATCCCTTCTCAGCAGTTCTTTATCTATAAAACAGGACTACTTCATGGTGCCTACTTCAGGGAGTATAAAAATCAGATGTGGTAATAAGATAAAATATTTAGAGCGATGCTTTTCATATCATGTTAACTTATTGTTATTTTCTACATTGCTTTCCTTTCTGACTTTCTTTTATTTCTTCAGAAGCCCCACACTGCCCCATACAGAGCTTTGCACACACAAGGGGAATTCTCCCCCTCCCTGCCTTCAATCCTCCCCAATTTCAAGTTTAATTGGCCTGTTCATCATGAGATCAAT
Source organism: Marmota marmota marmota (assembly GCF_001458135.2). Classification (NCBI taxonomy): domain Eukaryota; kingdom Metazoa; phylum Chordata; class Mammalia; order Rodentia; family Sciuridae; genus Marmota; species Marmota marmota. The sequence goes on along the minus strand of NW_025999905.1, from coordinate 7,867,828 downwards.
ATAAATGTACCTTTCTCAGAGAAGCCTTCCTTGGCTCCCAAACCAGATGAGCATTACCCCCACCTCTTAGTGCTGGCTCCTTAGGAAATAGAGCCTGGAGCAAAAGGATATGTGGTTTGTATGTGGCCAAATATTTTCCCAGAAAGTACAACCCAGAGTGTGAGGAAAATGAAAGGAAGGCATTAAAGGAGAAAGGAACAAACACAAAGGAGTACATTACTAAGCTGTCCCCAGCTTCTTGATAAGCTGATTATAGGGTCCCCTTGTAGGTCTTCCTAGTACTTAAATCTAAGTTGCTTGAGCAGTCCATCAGGGTTAAGAAAATAATTTATTCTGCTGATTCTTATTTTCCACTAGTCAAATGTGTTTCATGGGGGCTTTCACTCTCATCCTTCTGTGCATCATACATACCACACAGATCTCCCATGTCTCTTGATTTAAAGGAGACAACAAATCTACAGAGTGAATGGTTGGAGGTGTTTTTCAAAGTCTGAGGTTAAGACCTAGTCTGTGCCTGCCCTTGAGCTGCATGAGGACAGAATTGGAGAGCACTGCAAGACCCTTGATGTGTAATGTGGCTACAGGTGGCTCAGCAGCAATAGCAGCATGTGTGATATGAGGAAGAGCACAGTTAGGAGATATCAGGATATAAAGCTAGCCAATCACACAAATTAGTGGGATGGAGGTGCAAGATACAAGTAGTGTGCACATGCATCCTTCCAGGCCTCTTTTGCTTTACAGTGCTTATCTACCACAGTTTAAAATTACATATTTAGATGTGAGATTATTTGCATTAATTCTTATTCCTCTATTAGACCATAAGAATTGATACAGATTAGCTGGATTTGACTCCTGGCCTCACCTATTACCATCATTTTGTCCTTTGGCAAGTGACTTTGTCTCTCTGTGCTGTGTGTCCATACTTGAGCATCGGGATTCAGATGGGACTGTTGTGAATATTAAAGCAGATGCATTCAGTAAATATGAACTACATTACTGTGCAGCATTGTACCTGCAGCAGTTAGCAAGTGCCAGCAGAAAGACATCACTGGGCGTTGAGATGTTGGTCATCTTAATTCGTTGTTGTACTTCCAAATTTTAAAGGAATAGTGTAAATATATTAGGTATTTCAATACAAATCTTCACCATGATCAGACGAATGAAGAAATGTCAACATTTTTTGTTCCATTTGTATTCTCAAAATTGTATCTTATGATGATTAACCCATGAAGTCCCAAGTTTTTAATTCCATAAATATGTCAGTGAAATTGGCACAGGTACATTAATATAGATTGGAAGTCATAGTCTACAAAATATATATATATATATATATATATATATATATATATATATANGAAAGCTATATTTTGTTACTTTCCATATATTTGTGTGTGTATATATATATATATCTTATAAACACTCTAATTATTCACCGATTCACTTATTTTCTCAAACTAATAGACCTCTAAAACATAATAACTATTTCAAAGTTACCATAAGAGTTTGTTTATCAGTTTAAGTTTTTTATAGATGTTCCATTATGTGGGATGATGGGACAAAATGCATTAAGGGGAGGTTTTTCCATAGTTTTTAAAATACTAAACTATGAATTTTAATTATATTTTTCCTAGTTAATTGCTAGAAAAAATAACATCAAGTAAAGAAAGATTAGCAGTTATTGAAAGCACAGATTGACTCTTAAATGTATCTTAAATGTAAGACACTGAGTATTTCCTGTGCTAAAAACATCCTTTGGAACAAATTTAAAAGTTTGATGTTACTGAAATTGTTTCTACTGATTAATGAGGTGAATAATTTGTTTTTCCTTGAATAAAGAATGCTACAAATTAAAGTGTGGTATTTTCCAACATAACTATGTATTTTCATAAAATCAAGTTACTGATCTTTCATCTGATATTATGTAGATAATAAGTTTGTGATGTAGACAATATTGTCCTTTTTTGATTGCTACTTTTCTGCATTTAAATTGTGTTCAGAGATTTAAATTTCACAAAGAGATTACACTTACTATTTTACTGTATAGTAAACTATCATTCAATGATGGGTGCACACAAAGAAGAAATTCTGACAAAATCAAATTGATTATTACAAAGAACCCAATAAGCATTAGGTTGAGATTGATTAACTTTAGTTTGGAAATGGTTTTGGTGGTGCACTTATTATCTGAGCAATCTTAGCAGGTTCTGAAACTCAATTTACTTTTCTGTATAAGGTGGATATAGTCTCCTGATGATATTTTCACTATTAAAAGTAAATACTAGCTGGGACTATCGCTCAGTTGTAGAGCACTTGCCTAGCATGTGTGAGGCACTGGGTTCGATTCTCAGCACTGCATATAAATAAATGAATTAAGTAAAGAGGACCATCAACAACTAAAAATAATAATAATAAAAAAGAGTAAAATAAAAAAAAGTAAATACTATACATTACCTTTATAATATCAGATTTAACATACCAACCTCTGACCTATGGGAAGACTTCTGTACTTCTTGTGACATGAAATTCAAAAATAAGTGTGTTTGTTTTAGGGAAGCAGTAGTGAGAAAGGATGTATTAGCATAATTTGGGGCTACTGATCCCTCACCAGCGGGTTTGTCTTACAGCGACTGATACTCACCAAATCCAGGGACATGAAATTACTTCTCAGAAAGCATGGTAAAGACTTTAAGCTTTTTCTGGGGTCATATTACTACTGCAGTAAATTTCTCCAAAAAAGGAAATGCTTCCTGAGCTACTTTTTATGATTATAGAAAAAAATAAGTCATAAAGCAATGTGAACTTAGTGATGTGTTAAGCTAACATTGACCTCTTTTCTGTGCTTGAAAATTGCAATTAGTATGGAACATGGAACATCACTTCTGTCCAAAATTGCCTCATTTATATTATTAATAAAAATACATTAAATTATTATTTTTTATTCAAGAGTTATTGTCTATGAAGAAGACCTATAATTGCTTTTGGAGTCTTCTTATTAGTGTTATTTTTTTTCTATTATAATAATTTAGCATGTCCATTTTAAGAAAAATTCTATGCTTTGAAAGTATAACACAATGCACAATGTTAATGACCACTGGTTTTGTTGTTGTTTGTTTCTGCTTTTTTTTTTTTTCACTGTTAAGAATTGAACCCAGAGCCTTGAATATGCTATGCAAGTGCTCTACTATTGAACTACACCCATTTCTTAAACTACTGTTTTGTCTACAAACAATACTATGACCTGGAACTCACAAACAACCATTAAGCTCACCTTAGATTTTACCAGGCTCATTTCACTGAATCTTTCCATGTTGGAATACATTTCTGTTAGATTAGTCACCTAACTCTTCTTGAAACTAAATTGGCTGGTATCTTTCCTGGGTTATAAAGGAAGTATAAAGCAAACTACCAGAGGAATTAAGTAACTTATGAACAAGTATGACTTATTTGTTTAAAAATGTTTTTATAATTTTTTAAAAAAGTTTTAGTCATACCATATCATATGCAGCACACTAGAGATTAATTTGCCTAAAAGCATTAGCTAAAGACTATATTTTATACTTTAGATAATTTTTAGTATTTTAAAGAGTGTCAGCAGCTAGCTGCATAGATTGTTTATGGCAAATGACCAAGCAGCTCTGGTTAACATTACATATTTTCAAGTAGGGATGAGCAAAAAGGATCTGGTGACCTCGTTCTTTCCAGTTCAGCCAAAGCACTGCATGAATGTGAACCCTAATGGGTGTGTATTTATGTCAGTCTTAGCTGAGGAACTTGGGGGACAAAGCCTTCTTTAAATTGGGCACAGTGGCACACACCTGTAATCCCAGCAGTTTGGGAGGCTGAAGTAGGAGGATCTCAATTTCAAAGCCAGCCTCAGCAACTTAGCGAAGCCCTGAGCAATTTAACTTTGAGTGATCAGGATTATACTTATCTTTTTCAAGGAACGTTTAAGGAATACCCTTACCTATTTTTGAGAATAGTTTTGGAAGAAGTTGCCAATAGATTTCTCAGGGTTCCATGTTTAAAATTTATACTCAAAATTTCAGTCAGTCCTGCTGAAATATTAAGGGTGATTTTTCTGCCTTGCACAAAAGAGGTTTATCTAAACTTAGGGCTAAAAATAATCAAGTGCAAACTGAAGGCTTTTCTTTTGTTTTTCTAGGCATGATTGTTCAAAATGGTTGAGTAGTCAGTCCTAAAACTGAACATTTGAACAATAATTTCCTTATTACTTTTAATGTTTCTGTTCACTTCACACGAAAATATTCATTCTCATTTTTCCATTCCCTTTGTTTGCATACTAACTGCTCATTCTACCCCTATGGAATATCTTTCTTCTCTCACTGCCTGATAAAAAACTCAAGTTTTGCTACTGTTCTACATTTTTCAAAAAGGTTAGTGCATTGTTCATTTTTCACACCGCTATATATATGTCTTGACTCAAGAAGGACATTGAATCAAATACTTACATGAACTTCCTTAGAAAAGATATCTAATTTTGTCCTTATATGTCTAGAGTTTAGTCTATTATGTATTCAAAATTACTTGTTAAGTATTCTCTTAAAATGAAATAGAAATAAAAATTATAGAATAAGGACAGCTAAATACATGATTATTATTTCTGCACATTTGTGTGTATTTATGTTTCCAATTTTGGGTTTAGAATATAGGGGGGAGAACTCAGGTGTTTCCCTTTATGAATCTATAATGATAACAGTTCATCTTATTAGGCCACATTAGGAAAGGGAGGGAAGCATCAAGTAAGCAAACAAAATTCTCGTATAATCTCAGTGGTTTTTTCACACTTTGTTACTGAGTTTTAGGTCCACTGCTGCTAATTATTACAAAAATGTCTGCTATTTAGTATATTGTGCTTACTCCCTATTTTTTTTACCTTTATTTTACCTGTTTATTTTTATGTGGTGCTGGGGATAGAACCCAGTGCCTCATGCATGCTAGGCAAGCACTCTACTACTAAGCCACAACCCAGGCCCCTTATCTCTAATTTTGAAGACTATGTACCTGTGAATCAGTGTATCCCTAAAAGGCACACCAATATTTTATTGGGTGATTCAGAAGAGGGAACAGTGCAATATATTCTATTTGTAACTTATTTTAATTACCTAATTTATATTACCCCATATATTTCCATCCAGTTAACTTCATTCACATTTTTATAGTAAAATTCTGTGAAAAGTATCCTTCTCAGAGAATCTGACAGCCTGACAGCATGTATTCTATTTGTAACTTATTTTAATTACCTAATTTATATTACCCTCTAAGAAAGATGACTTGATGAATTTTAGAACATTCTTTTCAGGGCTATACCATTTTTTCTTTCTCTTCGTATTTTGCATGGTCTCATTTATATATCAATGTTATTCTACTTGGTATATCGGATATGTGATATTTTCATATAAAACCAATCACATGGTAGAGCTTAATTTCTCCTTGCATTTATGAAAGAATTTTATGATGAGAAATTTCAAGCTTTTTATTGTCACCTGACCAGAAATACAGAAATATTTGGAGTTGATGTAGGTCTAGAGCTCCAGCATGTCTTTCAACTCATTATTTAGCCTTGCCTGTTAACTTTTTGAGAGTACAGTAGACAATGCTTATTTTTCAATGGGAAGTATGATTTCTTTTAAGTTATCTCTTTATGCATTTTGTTACTTAATCAGAAATTTTAATTTGGAAATATTCCCCAATGATTATGCTTTATAGAAATGAAAAAAAAAATGTCTATGACATTAGTAGAACTGATTTTCCAGAAAAAATAATAAACTTGATGACTTATACCTAATCAAACAATTTCATAAAAACACATTTCTGGCTTTTTAGAACAGGTAATAAATTAGAAAATAGTAATTTTCACTTTACAAACTTTTACAATATATCACTGTCAACTGATCTTTCTTGAGCTCAAATGGTATGTAAAACATAATTGAGTGAATTGGGGAGTAAATAAATGAAATTAACTTTCTAATATTCTCTAAAACTTGTATTAGAATTTTGTATAGATGTAGGTGATAAAATTTGCCTACAGTAGCATATATATTCTGTCTTGTTTTCATTTTAGAACATTTTTTGCCTTTTCAAAATAGGATTCTTCTACATCCAATTTAATATCTTTCAGCATTACATTTGTGGTTCTGTGGAGAGTTATAAAACTATTATGAATTATGTGAAACATTTGTGATGCATAAATAAGGAAAAGGTCTTATTTCATTTATTTCAGTGTTTGTATTTGTCCATCATGACATTGAATCTTTAGACCTTTTGCCAAATATGACCACAAAACTCTATTCTTATTTTCCTAGGAGTCCTGGGAATTTGCACTATACTTATTCAAGTAAATACATGTGTAAATATGTGAGCTTCTCAGTTCTCCAAAGACTGGTTTTACTTTCTTGGCAAAGGGAATGAATTCTAAAATCCTGAATCATTTACTGAATATGCTTTCCTTCTGATCTCCCAGAGGTCTGATCAACAAAGTGCCAAAAGACATACTCATTCTAGGGAGACCAGCAGCCTGAGTCTCTCTGCCGGAGGATTTGGTGAATGTTAATTAAAACCTCTACTGCTCAGATATTGTCAAGTTAGAGCTCTAGTAAATAGGTCCTTCGTGACCACAGCAACATTTAAGTAGATCACTATGTCCTATAATTTTTTTCTAAAGCACTTTATGCTGGACTTTACGTATAACACATTATGGTTGTTATTATTATCTAGAGGAGTTAAGATGGAGTGCTAATATTCAGGGGAAATGTTAATGATACTTTGTCTCGGAAGCCTCTTTGAATGTATAATGTTTGAAAATAAAAAGGAGGATCAAATATATTTAGATTTGCAAGGTAAAATATGGAATAATTATTATTATCTTCAAATATAAAATTCTAAATAAATGACAATATCAAAACTATACAGAATTGTAATACTGAGGCAGCTAACTGGATGGCAGAAAGTTTGAAATATTTTGAATCAATGATTCTTTGTTTGATGACTCATGTCTCCACTGGAGATGCCCCTCATCTCTGGGCCTTATATAGCAACCTATTGGAGCAGGTACTATACCAGTTCTCTTTTACACTGACTAGGTCACATAGTAGGTCAACAATAAAGGTATGTTGCTTAAATCATGAGAACATTCTTGACTATAATTCAGGAAGAAATCACAAAACTTTCACAAAATTTATTTATTATTTAAAATATATATTTATTTATTATTTATTAAAGATATAATTTAATTAAGCTTTCTCCAGAATGTATATTAATTTCCAGTTTATAAGTTATCAATTGTTTCTTTTTATCTTATATTTTATCTAAAATATTTCTGAATAGATCTGATCCAACTTTCTCTGATCAATTTGCTATAAAGCTTTCTAATTATACATATACATATATGCACATATATATGTACATATATATATATATAGTACATGCATATATATTTGTTACTTTTATACTAATGCTTTACTTTTAAATTCTTTCAATGTGAGTTGAATATCTAATTTCTCAATTAACATAAACCTCTATCAATATTTATTTTTTTGGGGGGTGGTTACCAGGAATTGAACTCAAGGGCATTAAACCACTGAGCCACATTTCCAGCCCTATTTTGTATTTTATTTAGAGACAGGGTCTCACTGAATTGCTTAGTGCCTCGCTCTTGTTGAGTCTGGCTTTGAACTATGATCCTCCTGCCTCAGCCTCCAGAGACACTGGGATTAGAGGTGTGCACCAATGCGCCTGGCTAATTTTTTAAATATTTTATTAAAGTATCTTATTAAAATTATTTTTTTCAGATATTATATAAATCATAATTATTTCTTAAAATACTAAGTATAATTGAACACAGTCTGACTTAGAAAGAAAATATTTTCCATAATCATGATGAATATGACATTCTTGTCTGAGGTTTGTCATAATGGAAACTGTTATGATTTGTGGAATATCGCCCTGAAAGTTCATGTTTTGAAAGCAAGGTCCCCAATGTGGCAAAGTTCAGAGATGAGAATTTTAGGCAATGATTGGATAATGACAGATGTAGATTCATTATTGGATCAATTCATTTGATAAATTAATGATATGAATGGACTACTGAGTGGTAATGTAGGTAGATGGGGTGTAGCTAGAGGAAATGGTCACTGGGGTGTAGCTTTAGAGACTATATAGGCCCCTGGCACATTCCTCTCTCTCTCTCTCTCTCTCTCTCTCTCTTTCTTTTTCTCCTTTCATGCCCCCTTTCCCTCCCATTTGCCACGAGGTGAGCAGCTTTCCTTTGCTGTATCCTTCCACCTTGATGTTTCTGCAATGAGTTTACCAACCATGCACTGAGACCTCTGAAATCATGAATCGGAATAAATATTTCTTCCTCAAAGTTGTCCTTGTCAGGTAGTTTTATTACAGCAACAAAATGCTTACTAACCTAGAACTATTGCTGGAAAATGGATAGAAGTAGATATTGAATCTATGAAAATTGGAGCCTTATATCTAAGATTGGATAAACAAATTTCATTTAAACAATGTATGTGACATTGGGTAAGTAACTGCTTTAAGACTTTTTTGTATCTTTTTTTTTTTCCATCACTGTTTAACTTTACCTGGGTAAAGTTACTAATCTTTAGTAAGTATTCAACAAATATTTGTTATTAATGAATTCAAAGCAAGTTAATTAATTAGTTAATGAGAATTCTTACATATTAGTCATAATATCGCTTAAAATGTAGTGATAATCATATCTTATAAAACATGCAATCCATCTGATGGAATCTACTGTAATGAGGCCACTCATCTCTTAAACAATATTATTACAGTTTGCCCAATCAGTTTGTAATATCTCACTCTATTTACATTTATTTTTCTCTCACAATTTAAAATGAGTCAAGTGTATGCATTGTTGAACCGTAATTTTGTTTAGAGCCATTTTTATGAGCAAAATTACTAAACTCATAGCTTGTGTGGTATGAATTTTAAAAAAAACACTGATAATCTTATTTTTAAAGAAAGATCAAATCTGTTTTACGGATCCCTAAAAAGTTGAAAAAGGATTATTGTGAGATTCACAAGAGTTCATTCCAGGACCTTTTATGATATCTATCCCTCCCTGGGGAGTGGGCAGGAAATGAGAGCATTCGGAACATGACTACTCTTCCTTTCCTCACAGCATCCTGAGGCCTTGCCGAAGGGTCTCTGTCATCTGAGAACCCTCTCCAACCCTACCCAGAAGCACCTTTTCTCCACTGCATCACTTGAATGGTTTTCATTAAAATAAACCTTTTAAAATTAATTTTATTAATTTATTCATTAAAAATTAAAATAGTTTTCATTCAGAACTCATTTAATGACTTTATTTGAATTGGATCACCTAAGCCAATCAAATTGACAAAGCCAGGAGTAAACAGTTCCAAGGCCTAGACCTGAAGATTAAAAAAGAAAGAAAGAAAAGAAATCTGTTGAATTTTATGGTATACTGGTAAAATGGAAGCTTTATGTGTAAGCAGCATTGAAAATGATCAAATTTCTTTCTAGGGTTTCAATATGTAGCAATTAGATGGAATTGTCTAAAACTGGTGATTTTTGTCTCTTTTGAACCTGAAAAAAAATCAATAATTTTGTGTATTTAAATCTAATAGATGATGGAAAATAACTCTCTAATGTAGGCTGAAGTTTTGGAAAGTATGAAATTATGCTCTTAATTGTAAGAAAGAAGAACATGTCACAGGGGTTTTAGAAGGGAGTGTCTTCTTTTCTCTGGATTTGAAAACTGAAATCCAGGGTTCCGGACTTGGCCCTTCTATTTAGTGGTTTTTTAGTTTTAGACAATTCACTAATCTTTTTTGATACTACATTTTTCATAGAAAAAGAAGAGATGTTAATAATACCCTCAACAGTTGTTGCAAGGATTAAAGACAGTGATGTATGTGAAAGTACTTTACAAACCATAGAGAGCCATAAAATTCCAAGATAAGATGCAGACTTCTATTTAATACTGTCTAGCAAAAGTGAGATGAATGATGAGAAAAGCAAGAAAATTTTCTCTTGTATAATAACTGATTCCTATCATAAAATAAAAAAAATGTAAAATATTATACTTGTTACTTTATAAGACAGACATCCCATGTGCATTTTTAAGCTATGATATCTGCCAATAAAATTCCCAGGCTAGGCCATTCCTTTCCTATGAAAGCAAGTCACACCACTCCCAAACTTCATGCAAACTGTCAGTGCCATCTAAAAATACTCTTGCATATTATGAATTAATGTTTCCCACTTTAAAATTGCAATATCAATTTTTTCACACTCAGTACTTTCCTCTAAGCATGATTTTATTAATGCAAATTTTTGCTACAAGACAAAAATATTTGCAAAAAATTTGTTCTTGTTTTTCCTTGGAACTGTGAGAGGAGACTTCTGGCTGTTGAAGGCAGGACAGGATGTCTTTTTTGGGCTGTAGTTGTATTTGGCTTGATCTCCTGAAGGAGAGACAGTGCTCTTCAGTGCCAATATTTGCTTAAGAGCTAACAGCAGAAAAATAGCTACTTTGGTAAATCAAATGATGCTTTCTTTTGGCAAGTGAAAGAATAAATCTTATAATTTAAATACTTCTTTTTTGCTTTATAGCTATGAATAGTTTTTATGCAAATTTACCCACATTTTACATCATTATATAGTTTATATTAGAAGAGCAATTTTTAGCATCAATAGTGTATTATGTATTCAACACTTGTCTGTACTGAAGTGTAAAACATAACAATTGTGGGTGTGATTTGTGTGTGAACTATAGAACTAGGTTATAGTAGATATGATAGCAGGTCCAATTTATTCCCAATGCTTTATTTTTTCAGAATAGGATATAATTGTCATGCTTGGTAATTGAATTCAAATATTAATGACACTTTAACTGAAATGCATATCCTTTCTAATATCCTAGAAAATGTATATGCATTTTAAAGAACTGATTATATAGTCTTATCCTTGTTGAATGTGTCAACCAGTTTGAGATGAGTAATATTATAATGGCAAGCTAATCTACTACAGTTATTTTCTAATACATTTAAAAGAATTGATCATAATTGCAATGAATGATAATTACACATTATGTCTGGGAAAATTCCGCCTGGATAAATATTAAATTCACAGCAGGGTGTCTCAAGACATATTGCAAAGAGTAAATCTTCTACTGGATGTTGATAGGAATTTGCAAAAAATTCGTCAAATTGTTGAATAACTTTAGGAAGCTGGAGTTTAAACAAATTTATTAATGTGTCTCTATTGAAGGATATAGCCAAAACTTTGTTATCTTAACAAAAACCATATATTTCTAAAAGGCAGAGATAACTTCATCAAAGTTATATAAACAGTGAGTGACCAGTACAATTCTAAATAAAACTGACTTTGAATCAATAAATCAAGTTCTGTGCTGGAAAATTGATAGACTTAAAATAAAAAATCTCAAACCTTCATTGGAGCATTGAAATTCATTTAAAAATGACTGAATGCTGTATGTTAAGTTGTTAAATGTTATGAAAAGATAACCTCATAGATTATTAACTAATTCAAAGTACAAAGACATGGATACCTGCTTCCACACAAATATGACTGAGTGGCCACTGCTTTCATCTCTCTTCCTTCAGAAGGCCTCATGTAAATTAGCAATATGAAAAAAAGAAAGTTTTAGGTCCCAAGAATATTGAGCACTTAGTGGAGAATATTGCAACAAAGCTTTGAAAGCTAAAAGTTGATGGATAAATTAGCTGAACAATAACAACAACAAAAATCTGAAACACAAATTTACAGGGTATGGAGCCAAGAAGAGGCAAGAAGTACCACAGAACTACAGAAAAATCTCAAGAATTGCAGACCACAGGTGCATCTAAAAGAGATATGTAGTTGGATTGAAAACCAGAGGATCAGCTGAAATTCTGTATAAGAAGTATTAACACTCAGATCGTCAGCACAGCTGGATAAACTATTTGCTCACTGAGGACAGGACTGAAGGTCCTTGGACTTACAAATAACAGGTAGAGTTGATGTCAAGACAAACAGAAGAAAGAAAAATTGAACAAACAAATGTTTCCTCACTGATTTAAAGAATCCCTGAAAATTTCACATAATCCCTAAGCCAATGATAGGTTTCTCCCCACCTATAAATATTCAAAGTAACTGAAAAAATAGGGTTAAACAAAAATAACATCAATAAAAACTCAGGGAAACAGAAACAATGCAAAGACCAGAAATAGCTTTTAAATTCCATTATAATTAATTTTAGGAGAGGGATGAGTAGATATACTATAATTTATGAAAAAGTATGGAGTGTTATATTAGAGAAAAATGCATAGGGCTAAAGTGAGAGTTAGAAATTAAATATAAAACAGAAAACAAATATTCTTCAAACAATGGTTAGAAGAAATGTTGAGAAATCTAAAAATATCCATCATTAAATAAAAAAGAGAATTATAGTATGCTCTTTTTAGAGGGGTATAGTCTGAGAAGGGGAATAGCTGGGTCAAATGGTGATTCCATTCCCAGATTTCCAAGGAATCTCCATAATGCTTTCCACATTGGCTGCACCAATTTGCAGTCCCACCAGCAATGTATGAGTGTTTCTCCCCGCCCCCCATCCTTGCCAGCACTTATTGTTGTTTGACTTCATAAAGGCTGCCATTCTTATTGGAGTGAGATGGTATCTTAGAGAAGTTTTAATTTGCATTTCTCTGATTGCTAGAGATGGTGAGCATTTGTTTTCATGTATTTGTTGATTGATTGTATATCCTCTTCTGAGAAGTTTCTGTTCAAGTCCTTGGCCCATTTGTTGATTGGGTTATTTGCTTTTTTGTTTTTTAACTTTTTGAGTTCTTTGTATACGCTAGAGATTAGAGCTCTATCTGATTTTTGAGGTGTAAAAATTTGTTCCCAGGATTTAGTCTCCCTATTCACCTCACATATTATTTCTCTTGCTGAGAAAAAACTTTTTAGTTTGAATTCGTCCCATTTGTTGATTCTTGGTTTTAACTCTTGTGCTATAGGTGTCTTATTAAGAAATTTGGGGCCTGCCCCCATGTGATGAAGATTAGGGCCAACTTTATCTTCTATTAGACATAGAGTCTCTGGTCTGATTCCTAGCTCCTTGATCCATTTTGAGTTGACTTTTGTGCATGGTGAGAGAAAAAGGATTCGATTTCATTTTGTTGCATATGGATTTCCAGTTCTTCCAGCACCATTTGTTGAAGATGCTATCCTTTCTCCATTGCATGGTTTTAGCACCTTTAGGTAGTTGTAATTTTGTGGATTTGTCTCTGTGTCCTCTATTTTGTACCATTGGTCTACCAGCCTGTTTTGTTGCCAGTACCATGCTGTTTTTGTTACTATTGCTCTATAGTATAGTTTAAAATCTGGAATCATGATACCACCAATTTCACTCTTCCTGCTTAGAATTACTTTAGCTATTCTGGGTCTCTTATTTTTCCAGATGAATTTCATGATTGTTTTTTCTATTTCTGCAAGGAATGTCATTGGGATTTTGATGGGAATTGCATTGAATCTGTAAAGTGCTTTTGGTGATATGACCATCTTAACAATATTAATTCTTCCAATCCATGAGCAAGGTAAATCCTTCCATCTTCTAAGGTCTTCTTCTATTTCTTTCTTCAGGGTTCTGTAGTTTTCATTGTATAGCTCTTTCACCTCTTTTGTTAAATTGATTCCCAGGTATTTTATTTTTTTTGAGGATATTGTGAATGGAGTAGTTGTCCTCATTTCCATTTCAGAGAATTTTTCACTGATATACAGGATTGCCTTTGATTTATTGGTATTGATTTTATGTCCTGCCATGTTGCTGAATTCACTTACTAGTTCCAGAAGTTTCTTGGTTGAATTTTTTGGGTCTGCTAGGTATAGGATCATGTCATTGGCAAATGGTGCTAATTTAAGACCTAAAAAGAGCATACTACAGGGACACAGCCACATTAATGTTTATAGCAGCACAATTCACAATAGCTAGAATGTGGAACCAACCTAGATGCCCTTCAATAGATAAATGGATTAAAAAATGTGGCATTTATACACAATGGAATATTACTCAGCACTAAAAAATAACAAGATCATGGCATTTGCAGGCAAATGGATGGCATTAGAGCACATTATGCTAAGTGAAGTTAGCCAATCCCTAAAAAACAAATGCCAAATGTCTTCTCTGATATAAGGGGGGTGACTCAAAATGGGATAGGGAGGAATAGCATGAGAAGAAGATTACCACTAAATAGGGAAGAGAGGTGGGAGGGAAAAAGAGGGAGAAGGGGAGTTGCACGGAAGATGGAAGGAGAACTTCATTGTTATAGAGAATACATGTATGATGTTGTGATGAGGAAAAGAAAAAAAAGTGTGTCACATTAGATTGGATAGAGAGAAAGGATGGGAGAGGAGGGGAGGAGTAAGGAGGATAGGAAGGGCAGCAGAATAGAATAGACAATATGATTGATGTATGTACATTCCATGTATGTATTATATGTCAAAATACATTCTGCTGTCATGTATGACTAAAAAAATAAAAATAAATCGTATGGTAAAAAAAGAGAATTATAACAGGGAGTTTGAAGTATATCAGCTTTTTTTTTTTTTCCTCAAAAAAAAAATGATCAAGAATAGAGGCAATGGAAAACAAGATTCATAAAAATAAACAAATTTCCAATGCCCAATAGATTATATTTGCCAAATTATGCAAACTGGAACTGAGTTAATGGGTAAAAGAGTTTATATTTGAAGCATCTCAGTAAATTTCCAAACAGCAGAAACAGAAACATAGCACAACCATTTTTAGAGACATGAACAAAGTCAGGATGTTCAAAGTAGATGGAATTAAACTAGCATGATGTTTCTCATAAGAAACTGGATGTTGGAGACCAGTGCTGGAGACCAGTATTCTGAAGGAAAATCATTACCTACCTGACATACCTGGTTAAACTATCAATAATGCATATAACTAGAATGATATGGTCAGAAGTGGCCAGTCTTAAACCTTACCTCCTGTAGAATGGAGGAGGTATTTATCAATATAATTGAGTAAATCACAAAGGAAGAAATGATATCTTGGAGACAGAAAATCCAGTGGGAGAAATAATAAAGGAAACTCTCATTTGATGGTAATAGCTCCAAAACCAACCCGAGACCAACCATTCTAGGTTGGGAAGTTAATTTGAATGATATCAAGTGGAAAAAAAATGTTCATAGACAACTGATATATCTGCATATATTCCTTGGGAAACATTTCTGCTGCAGAATTTGGGAAGAAACTAATGATAAAGATACTGGGAAAGAAACAAACTTCGTGTAAACAAAGTATGGAAGGAGAAAATATACTACATATAGCATGGTTCAGCAGTGCAGGATATATTCATAGTAACAAAAATGCACACATTTATTATTTTTATAAAAAAATAAAAAGAGTAATGTAAGAATGTCACTTAAAAAGTGGAGAAAAATGCTAAGGAAGCAGCTAGAGCAGTTCCATATGTTTGTTTCTTGACAGTGTGAACCAGAGTAAGGTAAGAGTGGATCAAGATTTGCTATTTTTTTTTTTTAATACCTATGAAAGACTGTTTGGAAGTAGCTCTGAACAAATAACACACGTCAATATGATATTTCTAAAATGGTAAGCAATAATTCCTGAAAACCAAACAACACATAATAACAGATAAATATTATCAAATTAAAGGCAGTGACTGAGACTCTCAGTAACTCTGGGCTTCTCACTAAACACAGCATCTGCAAACATTGTATAATATTCTTCAAGTATAAAATGATACTGAGGTGATCTGGTATTGTGTGATTTTTGAAAAAGGAGAAGGAGATTTAATTATTTCAGTTTAGTGTAATATAGTCTACTCTATGTTAGACTAATTCTTTTGAAGTTGCTAATTCATATGAATGAGATCTCTCCGCTATGGTCTAAATGTTGGTGTTTCCCCCATAGTCATATGTTGAAATCTAATACCCAGTAAAGCGGTACCAGAGGTATAGCCTTAGGGAAATGATAAGATTAGAGAGGATTAGGTCATGAGAGAGATTTACCTTCATGAATGGAATTATTGCCCTTATATAAGACCCAAGGGGATTTGCTCTTTCTGCCATGTGAGGTTACAAAAAGAAGTCACTATCTTTAGAGCAGAGAGCAAGCGCTCATCAAATACTGAATCCCCTTACATCCTCCTTACATCTTATCTGATAGAGAATTATGATCAACAAATTTCTATTGTTTATAAATTGCCTATTATTTATAAATTTCTATTATTTATAAATTGTAAGGTACTTTGTTATAGCATGTCAAATAGGCCAAGACTGTCTCTATTAACTAGAATATCTAATTAGCCAAAATTCTATTGCCTATTTTAGAAATATTTCAATTATTCTCTCGTTTTTAAAATATAGACAATGAATTACAAAACTAGTCTTTGAACTTTGTGTTTTACATTATATCAAAAATCTTATCAGATTTATTTTCATTAAATTATATATCCTTATTTAACTTTCCCCTATGAAAAAGCTATAAAATCTCAGCTAAGAATTTGAATAAAAGTGATGAGAAGATTGATTCTGAAACACCCTCTGCTGCAATTTTTAATTTGACATAGCAAAATATGATGATAAACAATTTTCCTAACACATTTAACATCATTCCCACTGATCTAAAACAATGTAATTAAATGATTAATGTAACAGCATAATCTATTGAAATTTTCCTGATTTTATTTTTGTCCCCTCCAAAACTGGGCTAAATTATTTAACTTTGATTTAATTTTGCTGTTATATTGCACATTTTTATTTCTAACTATATTCTTCAAATGATAGTAAAAACTTGTCAAATTGGTTGATTCTATAAAAGGAAATGAATGAGCCAGCAACAGAGCTTTCATTCAAACCAAAAATATTAATGTGCATTTCATCACTAGAAATGCACAAAAGCCAAGTGCTTTATGCACATAGGATTTCAGACATGCTGTATATGTATGTATATGTGATTTGACTAGAATGAGATTCATCATCTCTTTTATGTAAACATTATTCTTAAATGCAAAGATGGTCTTGTTTTTTACTTTCTTTTTTAAAAAAGTATATTTGAGTATATATTTTTGGTGAAAAGTTCAGTGTATGAGCATGAATATTTTGAGGGAAAATTAGTATTTTGGGTAAGTTTAATTGAAAGAGCAATTAAGATGGTTCAGTTGACACTACAGTTGACCTATATGATATTTTACTCAGATTCCAATAAGTCTTTTAAAGAATTAAGGTCCATAGTTATGTAAATTAAGTTGGAAATTTAACTTGGAAAAGGATTTAAATACTAATTCATTTGCAAAAGCAGTTTTTAAAATGTGATTTAAATGGTTCTTCTTAAATGATGTTTGTATCTCATTTTTCCTTTTCTTAAATGGAAGATTACTGAGGGTGTTTTTTTTTTTTAATATTTTTTTAGTTGTAGATGAACACAATATCTTTTATTTATTTATTTATTTATTTATTTATTTATTTATTTATTATGTGGTGCTAAGGATGGAACCCAGTGCCTTACACATGCAAGGCAAGTGCTCAACCACTGAGCTACAAACCCAGCCCCATACTGAGATTTTTTTATTTTGTAGACTTCACTTTACTCATAAGTAATAGTTCCTAAAAATGCATATAAAATTAGTTTTTTTAACATCAACTAGTACTTTATTTTTGGAATAGTCAAAAAATACATCAGTTGGGTTAATTTCAATGTCCTTGGTTCAAATTTGTTTTGAAGAAAAGACAAATCGTAACAAATATTTTGCGTTAGGCACACACAGAGTTGTATCCTTAATATGCTAAATTATTTCACCCTTCATCCAGAGCTTCAACACTATTCCTTTCTGAGGATTTACTTGATCAGTCAGGCCTGAGCTTGATTTTCCTTTCACTTGAGCAATGTTTGCATAACTAATCTGGCACTACTGATTTACTGTTTTGTGTTGTTTACATTTTCATATGAACATTTTCATTTTCTTTTTCCACCTAAAGAACAAATTTTTAAAAGCAGGCCCTCTTCATTTTACTTATGTGTATGAACGAGGGCAGATACTGATATTAAAACTAAGCATAGAGCAGTTCTGAGGCCAACAAAAAGTGAGGCTAGATTTCTTTTCCAGCTTTGCCACTTATTAATTGTGATCTTAAAAAGTTGTTTTTTCAGTTTCCTCTTCTTTAAATAGAGAAAATGAGTGCGGACAATTGTAAAGATTATCGAGTTGGCAGTTGGCACAAATCTTTTTTTTTTTTTTCCCCAGTCTTTACTTCTTCCCCCTTATTTTAATGATGGGCTTTTGGTATCCCTAATTCAAAAGCAGAATAAAAAGCAAAAATTTTACTTATGTTGGATAAGGTCTTGTCAGTGGCCAAGGCAAAAACTATGAATAAAATTTGAACTTACTAGAAAAATTACTAATTGCTATTAGAATCAATTTGAGTTTTGTGCTTCAGGTTTTTATTTACAATCTATCTACCATTCATATGTTAGCTCATTTGTGCTGCTAAAACAAAATAACTTAAATTGAGTGGCTTATAAACATGGTTCTGGATGATGTAAAAAATAATTAAAAAAAAAAAAGTCCAAAATTAAGGTGTCACTAGATTCAGTGTTTAATGAATGGACAAAGGCCCATTCCTTGTCCATACATGACCATCATATAACTGTCACTTTCCCTGGCTGAAAAGGTTAGGGTCTCTCTGGGGCATCTTTCATAAGAGCACTGATTCTCTTCTCTAATTAACCAATCACTTCCCAAGTCACCTTCCAAAGTTTCTACCTCCTAATACCATCACTGTGGAAATTAGGACTTCAACATATGTATGAGACATACATAAATATATGTACAAGACATTCAAATCATAGAATTCCATGTCACTGGATGGTGTAAAGCATGGGGCTATTTCTTTAAACTGAATTACTAATAATAGCAAGGTAGCAGGTTAAATCCCCATGAAGTTCATTATTTTCCCTGGGTTCAATAGTTTTGAGTACTTTTCTAACCTGAGCCAATCAAGAGAATAATTTATATAATGAATCAAAATCCAAATCATTGATAAGGAAGAAACCCCCACATCCTATTCCTATTCAATAATATGAAATAGGTACATTGTTCTTCATAAAAGGTAATACCTTAAATAACCCATAAAACTGAAAATGCTTCAGACTTTACATGACTTTAACATGATTGCAGTTTCTGAATTTCTTGCTTCAATAGCATTTTTTTTCCCCACTGTTGGGCTTTGTGGTTCTTAAATACCTGCTGCATGTCATTTTATATAAATTTCTTTCACTTTACTTACATTGCTAAAGCTTCCCTCCTATTGCTATATTCTCCATAGGGGTAGAGGTATAGCTGGAACATGTTATACTGTGGAAATTACTTCTAAAATGCAACTGACAATTGCTATTATTAATGCAATTGATCACTAAGCTCTTATGTCTGGAAGAAGAGGGTCAAAGCATCATTAAACAGATCCAGATTCTCCCCTGTTATCATGGGGATGAAATTTTGGTATAAAGTTTAATAATAGAGGAAATTTTGAATTTAAATCTCTCTTAATATTGGCTAGAAAACGGCAATGGTACCATTTAGCTAACATTCATTTATAACCTTTCGTCTTGCCATTTGGTGCCTCAGAGTTAAACCACTAAGAGTTTTGAGCATTGTGGGAAAGGTTTCACTGGCACCACTTACTGCCCTTTAAGAACTTCCCTTCAAAATGTTGGCTGCCAAGTATGTGGTATCCTGTGGAGCAAGAGGATGAGAACATAGATTGCAGTGAGGCTGAACAGTTTGCACTTCCTAGCAGTGACACCAGACATCAATCTTTCCTAAAGACAGCCCAGAACACATGAAAATAACTATTTAGAGAGAACAAATGAGACATTATCCAACCAAAAAAAAAAAAAAAGCTCCCACCAAAGCATTTTCTTAGCAAGTTTCTCAAAGATGAATGCACACTGAAATTACTTAGATTGCCATATTAAAGAGACAACTAACATACAAATCTTTTTTAAAAAATAATGTATATATTTGTGAGATTAAAATTATTTATGGCATAGCATTTGAGAATCATCTAATTGCATCTTAGAGTATGTGTGTGTCGTGTTTTACATGTGCATATCAGCTGGCCTTCCAGAAAAATGCTAATTTGGTCACAGTTAATCTGTTTCACATGGTCTTCAGCATCAAAGGTGACATCATTATAGGAAATAGTGTTATGTAACTCTCTGTAACCCCAGGAGAATTATTTTATTTGTTATTTTTTTCATCAGTTAACAAGGTTTCATACAAGTTGATCATAGGGAAAGAGTTTATTATTAGGAGAAAGTTGTTTTAATCATTTCTTTTGACCTATGCTAATTCATCTTATTTACTAATAGATTTGTGACTGCTCATAGTCAGATGGCACTAAAAAGTTCAGAGATCAAGGCGAGGTATTGAATAGTCTCTGGTATTAGACTGTACCACATGGGCCTTAGACTTGGATGATATTTTGCTTCATGTCCTTTTGCATGTAACTCACTTAGTGGGTTTTCATCATATCACTTTTTAAATAATAGTTTCTGACACTAATGACCTTACATAAAATTTTTCTAGAGTCTTGTTTTTGAAATTCTGTCTGAATACAAACAGTAATCCTAGGAAAGTGTATTATTCAATAATTTTTTTTTAATGTGGTAAGAGTAAATCAAGTTCACACATGTTTTGTGGCAGAAGCAGGGAGGGTGGGAGGGGATTTTCCAAAACCATGACTGACTTCCTCCAGAGTTTAAAAGCAGGCAGAGATTACAGAACACATGGACAGGACATCCCTTTGTGTTTTGACCATTTCCTTCTTCTTTCTTTGGGGATTTACAAATGTTTAAGAGATCTTGTGTAGCCATATTTTTTATTTGTTTCATATTAAATGTTTCATGAGAGAAAATATGATTGATAGTGCTATGTATCATCTTCATATTCTTCTAACCTCAAAAGTACATTAGAAACAATATGATGTATATCTTCAGGGAAATATTAAGTTTACTATAGATAACCTTTATTATGAACAAGTGAGATTGCCTTAATAGTGACATCAGCATCAGAAAAGTATTAATAAATCTAAGGGCTGCATCCAGTTGGATTGGATCCAATTTTGAGAGTCTAATCTCTGAGACCAAAGAGACAGCAATATACCATGTGCTAATATTGGATGAACTTTGTTAGAACTAGAGAAAATATCTTTTAGTATGAGAGCTATCTTGTCTCTTTAGAATATTCATATATTAATATAGTTTCTGAGGTTCTTCATAAACTTTTCCTTATAAATTTTCCTCTAAAATATCAAAAATCCTACATCCTGAGGCTGGGGTTTTGGTTAGGGTTTTGGCTCAGTGGCAGAGCACTTGCCTCACACATGTGAGGTACTAGGTTCAATCCTCAGTACCATATAAATATAAATAAAATAAATATATTGTGTTCATGTATAACTAAAAACAAAATATTTTTTAAAAATCTCTCATCCCACATTTTTCTTAATATTTTCCTTAAATATACAATTGTTCCCATTACTTATCAAACCAAACTTTTGGGTAATATTTAGTACAGTATATTAAAGACAAGTGCAAGAGGAGTGTGAATTTATCTTTTAAATTTTATTTATTCAGTAATATTAATTTTTGTCCTGATTATATGTTAAATACATAAATACCCAAAGAACAATAAGAAAGAAAGAAAGAAAGAAAAAGAAAGAAAGAAAGAAAGAAAGAAAGAAAGAAAGAAAGAAAGAAAGAAAAGATCTAATTCTTCTGTAGAAGCTGTCCTTGGCTCTTAGCTCCCTGGCCTGAGTGACCAAGGTGATGGTGATGCCATCAAGCAAGAAAGAAGAACAGGACAAGTGGGAAGACTATGAGGTCAGTTCAGGGAATCCTATGTATAGAATCTGCAAAAGGAATTCAGGTCTGGATGTCTAAAGGGGGATTATGCTTGAGAGAGGTCAACATTTGGACTAGTGCTTATTGAAGTCATTGTAGGTGATAGTACAACCATGAAAAACAAGAAGAGTGAGGAGTTAGGAAAAACAAGAGTTGATCCCTTGACAGTGGGTGAAAACAAGGGAAGTATCAGGGGAATGTACATAGTTGGAACATAGAGAGGGGAGAAGCAGGGAGCTGGCAATATTATTGAAGCCAAATTATTTTTTTCCAGTTTTCAAACAGAAATGATGGTCAAACATTTCAGAAAGTTCAAGTAGGATGACATCTCAAAAGAGGCCTTTGATTTTGGCAATATAGAGAACAACAATAACTTTTTGGAGAGATTCAAGTGACATTAACAATGAGTTTAAGAATGAATGGGGGGGTAAAGAAGTAAATAATCCACCCTTTTCAAATGTTTGAGATAAAAACAAATTAGGGAAAGGAAGGGTCAAGGGATTGGACTTCACAAAATGGAACGTTTGGATAGGATTGAAATTAGAGTGAATCATAATAAAGGAAAAGAAAAGTTAGAAAAGGGATTGATTTTGTAATCAAATAAACCATATAACTTCATTATTGATCATTCAAATGAACCAGTTTTATCCAATAAGTGTATGATTAGTCAAGAAAAAAATTATTAGTATGTATTATCCAAAGACACAATGGTTAGGTACTGTGTTAAATTACAAAGATGGACAAATTAAAAAGATGGATAAATTACAAAGCTGTTTTCCTCTCATTAGAATACACATAAAATACTGTAAGATACAAAATAGTAGAGCATTTGTGTTGTCAGAGGCCTGTCTAAGGAAAATGATTGTGGAATAATTTTGTCTGGGGAAAAAATAATGATAGTTTCCTGAAGAAAATGACAGATGCAGTAGTTCTTAAAAAAATGAAGAATATTTTGTCAGGTGACACAAAGATAGAGGACTATGACAATGTTGAGAGTATTCAAAGAGACCAGAGAATGAGGGCAGGTTTGTGAGAAAGAGAAAGAGGAAGATATGCATTTTTTTACATAATATTCATGTGTCCAAAGCTATTGTTTTTATTTTATTTCAACCATTTCAAAAATTAAAAACTATTCTTAGCTTGCTGGCAATTCCAATCGAGTGGTGGGCTAGATTTGGTCATGGGTGTATGTTCATCAAGACCTGCACAGATTTTGAATGCCATGAGGGCAGCACATCTGACTCACAGTTAGCTCCCAGCGCCTGCATAATGATTGTACTGAAGCTAAGAGGCCCCAATCTATGAAAGCAAATATGGAATGGGAAAGAAGTATATCCATGACACAGTGGATGGAGGGAAGCAAATATGGATCTTGAAGGCAGTTAGAAAGACTAGAAAAAGGTTTAGTAGTCATATTAAAACACCAAACCCAAACTAATAAATATTAACAGAAGACAATGAATCAGTTAAAAAAAAGAAGATTTAGAGTTGAATTTGTGGAAATGGGGTTAGGATTGGGGGGACAAAAGAAGTAGAATATGAGGTTACCCCTGTTATAATTACTGGGGCAATGCTTCTGAATAATCATTTCCATCCCTCAGTGTCCCAAGGTCAAGGACTATCACTCTTTCTTCACCTGTAACAAGAACCAGTAATGGTGCATATCCTGCCTTTTAAATCAGACACACATTCGGATTTGAGGGTTACAATGAAGACAGGCTGACCTGTTTCAATTAGGACATTCAGCCCTGATCTAGTCTGGCACTTTCACTTTATTAAGAAATTAACTTCATGAGATACACAAATTGTCAAATTCATCATTATTTACATTTTTAATACCGATAGATAAATTTGATTTCAAATTTCTCTTATTCGACGATGCCAACTTTTCTGCATACAGAGCTTGTTTTCCCCATGGGTGAGAAGTATGGTAATCCATCTTAACCAGAAATATTTCATTTAGTATGGTTTAGATAATAGATGCCCCAAAAAACTCATACATGAGAAAATGCAAGAACATTCAGAGGTAAAATGATTGTGTTATGAGAGCCTTAACCTAATCAGTGAGTTAATCTCCTGATGGGGACTAACTGAATAATAACTAAAGGGAGGTAGGGTGTGGTTGGAGATGGTGGGCATTGAGGATGTAGCTGTAGGGTAGAGTACAGTTTCTCCCTGTTTCCTGACCATCATGTAAGCTGCTTCCTTCTACCGCAATCTTCTGTTAAAATGTCCTGCCTAAATTCTAGCCCCAAGGAATAGAGCCAACCTTCTATGGAATAAGACCTCTGAAATCCTGAGCCTTAAAATAAACTTTTTTCTCCCCTAAAATTGTTCTTGTTGGGTCTTTTAGTCATAGCAGCGAAAAAAGCTAAAACATTTGTTACATTTTGTATAATTTCAGTATTCATAACAATTAAGAGTCCTTTAGTTTCAACAACACATATTTCTCCTGAGGACAAAAGAGCTTTTGGTACACATCCTCAGATATACAATGCAGAATTCCCCAGGGGTTTGTGGCCAGGGTCTAGGGACACATACGTTTGAACTGAGAGAAGTTGAGATGATTATTCGATCTTGTTCAGTATTAATATTCAGAATGACTGGCAGTAGAAGGAAATAAATGCAGAATGATGGAACAAAGAAGAGGAAGACTATCTACTAAAATCAGACTCTCTTATTCATAACATGACTTTTAGTCAACCTTGACAATCACCTTTAATAAAATAGATAATATAGTCAAATATTATAAATTTTTCTTAGGGTAGTAGGCAGCCAATTTATCTCATGGTTTGAAAGTGTTAAATAGAATATACAGACTGACAAGCGGCAGTAAACCTCAGTGGCTTCAAACTGTGGGTCAAAGTGGCACTCTCTGCTCTCATGCCTGAATAATACACTGTTACCTTCTGTCCATTGGTAAAACCATTAACATAATACTATGTATCTATAGTACTGAAATATAAATCTTTATATATTTCATTGGCTATCAAAGCATGTATCTTATCAAATATACATAAATACACACAGGGGCACAATATGTAGCATGCATGCCTATATATGAAAATTACATTGTATCTTTTCTCTGTCTTATTATGTTTTTGAAAAAAAATGTACCAAATCTTCCCTTTTTCATTTTCACTTCATAGATATACCTTTATCCTTCCCTTTTTATAGTTCCAAAAACATATATGCAAGCACTTTCCTGCTATGAATGAGTGGTATTTAAAAATTTTGGTTATAGGTGGAGCTCAGTGGTAGAGTCCTTGCCTACATTATACAAGCCTTGAGTTAGATCCTTGGCATTAAAAAGAAAAAGTGCCAGAAATCGTGGTTGCAAAATGGCTTTTTAGGTATTTGAAAGATCTTTTCTTAAAGAAAGTATCTTTGTAAGCTTAGGTTCTCAGATCTGCTGGTATACAGATTTATAACTATCATGAAACTGAAATACTGTACTATGTGATGTAAATACCATACTCAATAATACTGTGAGAACTGCTTTTCCATTTGGGAAACCAAGGAACATTTTTCTCTCCCTGCCTTTTTAGGAGATAAACTCCCTCTTAATTTCTTTTCTACCTTCCTGATGCAGGATAAGGGAAATATGGAGTTAATTTCAAGAAATAGTTGGTTTGGGGACATGGTAGGGCAAGCCTGTAATCCCAGTGACTCAGGAGATTGAGACAGGAGGATCACAAGTTCAAGACTAGCCTAAGCAAATTATCAAGGACTTAAGCAACTTAGGGAGGCCTGTATTAAAATAAAATTAGAAAGAGTTGAGGATGTGGCACCCTTGGTTTCAATCCCCAGTAACAGCAACAAGAACAGCAACAAAAATAGAAATAAAAAAACATACAGTTGGTTTGAATTTTTTGTGGCTTTGGACAAGGACTCTAAGTTGGAATTGGTTAAAGATGATAAAGTGTTCAGAGAAATCGGAAGTAAGAGACTACAGAGGTCTGTTTTAGTCAATTTTGTATTGACTAAATTGATATAGCAAAATATCAATGATGGGCTAACTTTACAAAGAAAAGAGACTTAGCTAACAGTTATATGGCAGTTCAAAGGCATGGTGCTAGCCTTGGCTCAGCTCTGGTGAGGACCTTCCTTGGCTGCATTACAACATGGTAGATGTTAATAACAGGACCTTGAGCATGAAGAACAGATCACATCAAGAAACATGAATCCAGAGAGCTGAGTAGGGCCATGGTCAGATTTTTTAATAACCTTCTCATGAGATATACTAACAATAACATAAGAACTATCTTAATCCCTTCAGCATTTTCTCCAATAATTGACCAAAAGACCTCTCTCTAGGCCCTTCGAATTCAAAGTTCACTTACCTCCCATATCAACATACTGGACACCAAGTTTCACATGGACTTTTAGTGACACACCACATCCAATATGTAGCAGAATCTCAACCTTGTTCTTAACATTCATTCAGGTCTCCACCCTCTCTCCCACCCCCCCCATCC